>NW_017672443.1:16497-104779 GCF_001879085.1 Nicotiana attenuata | reverse complement strand
ACCTTAAATATAATATATACTATATATATATATATAATATATATATATAATATATATATATAATATATATATATATCTTAATCTCAATTCTCAATAATTATATCTTGACAATGTAAAAGTTTTGGTCATTTTTATAGTTTAACTTTTATAACGTGTTACTTACATTATTTTAAGGTTTCAAAACCAGGTTGCTAGAAATCTATATTGCAAGTAATTTTACCTATTGTGATGACCAAAAGGTCATCACTTATTTTTAAATTTAATTCTGTGTTTCGAGGCCTTGAAAACCTCTTTAGCCTCGCCTTGATTTGCGTGCACAGTCGAGTCGCGTAGCCGGAAAGCTAAATGGAAAATCTGTGAAAAATGGTAAAATTTGGTTATAAAATAGTTATTTTGACTTCGGTCAATGTTTTGGGTAAACGGACCTGGACCCGGAAATTTGACGGTCCCGGAGGGTCCGCAGGAAAATATGGGACTTGGGCGTATGCCCGGAATCGAATTCCGAGGTCCCAAACCCGAGAAATGAATTTTTGAAAGATATATATAAGTTTTTTTTGATTTATCAATTTTAATCATTCGAATTGATTTAATTCAACTAAAAAAGATTGAGCTGCCAAAAGAGATTATCCTCCTTTGGGCTGGAAGAGACGATCTCTTTCTGCATAGAGCTGCCAGCAGGGTTGAGATATGGCCTCTGCAAAGGTATCATGTTAAAAAAGATGGATTAATCGCAAAAAAGACTCGTGGGAAGTGGACAGAGACTTAGTTGATACAAACCTATGAATAAATCTCTTTTCAATTTCTATTTACCCATTCATATCTTTGTTTTGTGTGTTCCTAGGAGGAATTTGATCTCGGAATACCACCTAAATAACTAGAGCCAGAGAGTCAAATAGGTGGGGAAGAAAGAGTCTGAGGTCGGGTCGGACGACATACATCTTGGTTGGTTCCACCACCACTAGAGGTTGGACATATATATAATCTTTCTTCTAAGAAAGGGTGAAAGGAAGGAATGCAGGGAAGAAGTCTTTCCTTTCCACTGGTTCTTGAAAGCTATCAATCTCCGCTTTTCCCTCTCGTATTGGTTCTGCATCAGATAATGAGCCCATGCGAAAACTTTCTCTTTTATTGGCGCCCGATAGGTAATAGATTTAGAAGTTAAAAAAGTCATATATTTTGATCTTATTTTCCCTCTTGACTAGGTTATAGGGAAAGATCCCTTATCTATTGGATGTGGGAACCAATCCTGCAAATAAAGTAAAAACGACTCCCATAGAAAGTACATAATGGAAATATGCAACCACTTATTTGTTTCATTAGTTTATTTCTTAATGTTAAAAACTTATTTTTGACCCAAGACTTTGTAGTAATGACGTGAAATATATGTACATTTCACGTGCCCAAGTAATAGTAGATTAAATTTAATTACTTTTACAAATTGAATTCGACTGAACTTAGGTTAATTGTCACGACTTCCATCATAGGTTGTGATGGCGCCCAACACCGTTGTTAGGCAATATAACATTAATCAACTAGTGAGTTCTCATTTAATTTACCAACCAATCCCATCATTTTACTAAATCTTAAATTTTAAACAGTCGATAATTAACGAGTTCATAATAATAGAAATACAACCCAAAATACTAGTCTACAAAGTGTGTGCCAGGAACTAGTGTCACAAGTACTAGGCAACTAGTAAAATATATAAAAATACCACTATCCTACTGCTAGAAACAGAATAGACAGTACATAACAACAACAAAAGAAGAGAACTCTGGTATGATGTTGATCGGCTCAGAAGGCGCAGCTTACCGTGAGATCTCGATCAAGTATCAGGAACACGCGCCGGACGGGTAACTAGATGCACCTGCCTCAGATCCTGTACAGTTAAGTACAGAAGTGTAGTATGAGTACATAAATAACATGTACCCAGCAAGTATCCAGTCTACTCTTAAAGAAGTAGTGACGAGGGATCGACTTGACACCTATTAAGGTCAATAATAATAATATTTAAGTGCTATGCTAAGCATGGATAGCATGAATATAATGACAGTCCCAGAACAAGGACAAATAAGATATCACTTCTTAACAATATATCAATTTCAGTCATGTCATGTAATAAGTTACATTTCAAAGCATTTAAGTAGAGTAAAATACGGAAAAATTCCACATAAATAACATGCGCACATTGTGCCGAGGTCGTACCGCCCGGTTCGATATAATAATAAATTGTGCACTGGCAGAGGGTCGAATGGCGCGAACCATAGATGCATCTATTTTCTACCGAGGCGATCGGCCCGATCCACAAATAGCAATTCATTATCAAGTAAGCACACATTGCTCAATTATAGTCAAATAATTCATACAAGTTCTCAAGTAAGTGAGTATATCCGTCTAGGTTTATTTACAAATTTTTAGCATGTCCTAAGTGATCTTAGTAGCAAGCAAGGACGCAAGCATTTGCAAGTATGGCATGATACGGGTCCTAAACTACCCGGACAATTAGCATAATAGTAGCTATGTACGGATTCTCGTCACCACGTACGTACATAGCTCCCATAGATAGTCACATATATTTATTTAATTCACCTATGGGGTTAATTCCCTCTTACGAGGTTAGAAAGGAGACTCACCTTGCTCCAAAGCTTACATCCAAATTCAAGAATGCACTCGAACCCTCAAATCTGAGCCGAACGATCCAAAACTAATTAAATGGAGTAAGAACTAGTCAATACATGCTCAAGAGTTCATATTCTAACTATTAAAGTAATTTCCCAACCCTAAATGCAAGGTTCCTAAAATTCATCCCCAGACCCACGTGCCCGGATTCCGAAAATTTTCGAAGGAAGTTGTTACCCATAACCTAAGGATCAAGAAAATATGATTTTTACTTCATTTCCTAATGAATTTCGTGGTTAAATCTTATTTTTATCAAAACCCTAGGTTTTACTCTAAACCCACAATTTTCACTAATTTACATGGTGTAATCTACCCCTAAACTATGTAGTAAACTCACATTAAGTAGAAATAGCTTACCTCAAAATGCTATCCCCTCTTTAGAAGCTCCCAAATCGCCCAAGAAATGAATGAAATGTGTTAGAAATGACATATTCCCGTATTAAATGAAAGCACTGCCTTCAGTGACTTTTGCACCTGCGGTTAGGGGACAACATCTGCAGTCCCGCTTCTGCGAGGGATAGTCCGCTTCTGCGGAATTGGGCCGGGCTAGCTAGGGCCGCATCTGCGATCTGGGGACCGCTTCTGCGGTTCCACTTCTGCGAAAGAGGAGCCACATCTGCGGAACCTGGGCTCCTCCCCTTGGGCAGCATGTGCGATTGGTAAGCCGCACTAGCGGTCTCGCACTTGCGGCTGGCCAACCGCAGGTGTGGTTATGATAGAACTGGAGCTTCAGCTCCTTCCCAAATTTGCAACTTAACTCGAGCCTCTTGACGCTTGGGGCCCCCGAGGCCCCGCGCGAACATACCGACAAGCTTGAAATTATAAAACGGACTCCCTCAAACCCTCGGAATGCACGAAACAACGCTAAATCTAAGAATCACCCCCTAAAACCAATTGAATCAAACTTATGAACTTCAAGTTCTTCAATCTACCTCCAATGTGCCGAAACGTACTTATACTACTCGGATTGAGCGTGCAAGTCTTAAAGGACAATACGGATCTATTCCGGATCTCGAAATTCCGTTCGGACCTCGATAACATAAAAACCCGCTCCAAACCAAATTTAAAGAACTTCAAAATCCTTAATGAATCAACTTTCACTATTAGGCGCCAAAACGGTCCCGGGTCATCCAAAACTCGATCCGGATATACGCCCATGTCCGAAATAATTATACAAACCTGTTGGAACCTTCAAATCCTAATTCCGAGGTCGTTTACTCAAAATGTTGACCGAAGTCAAACTTGGCCTTTTAAGGCAACCTTAAGAAACCAAGTGTTCCGATTTCAACCCAAACTCTTCAAATCCTGAACCAACCATCCCCGCAAGTCATAAATTAGTAAAAATAAGTACGGGAAGTCTTATTTAGGGAACGGAGTTCTAGAAAGTAAAATGATCAGTCGGGTCGTTACATTAATGATTGTATAATATGGATCAAAAAGTAGATTTTGGCCTCTGAAAAATCAACCGGAAATCATTCTTCAAATATTATGACAGTTAAAAATAGTTATTTATATGAGTTAACATAAGTTTTTGCCAAAAAGATTAGGTAAGACTCAAAATTTAAAATACTTTATTATGCAAAATCAAATGTCATCTAAAGAATAATTTTTTTAGGGAAGAAGGTTAGAGCTTTAGATAAATTCTGCTACCAATCAAAGAATTGGATGCTGATAAACCGTTTTGTGAACAAGTAATGAAATTTGTATGGAGATTCTCATCAAGTACTACAAGTTTTTTTTAAAATTAACAAGAATAAAGACGGTAAATATATTCATTATATATTAATGACATCAAATTGAAAAATTAAGCTAACAAATATTATAAAAGCAAAAACATATCCAATATTTAGTGATTTATTACGTTGTGTAAGAATAACAAATAATTATAAGAGGTGATGTATTCTAGCTCAATTGGTCCTCAAACACAATGGTGATGGTAGTTAGGAAATCTCATATATGAATACATGCATGGAAGCGAGTAAAGTGAAAAGTCAAGCTTAATATTTTCTGAATGTGATTATAAGTTGTAATATTTTATAATATAGCTCTAGCTAATTACATATAATTTGTTAATGAAAATCATGTACTTGCAGGTTCTTGGTCGTGGAAAAAAGTTGATTTTATGGTTGACAAAGAGAATCTCCGCTCATTGTGTACGACAATAACCATTCACGACTTTATTTATAAAAGAATTTTAACCTTGAGCTACAGATAGATGAATCTTCATCCTCAGTTATACGAGTAGAAGCAACAATCATACAAAAATTTATTTATTTTTTGCCTCTTTTGACTGGTACTCCCTCCGGTCCATAATAAGTGACCAATTTGCTTTTTTATTTTGATTCAAAATAAGTGTCCATTTATATAATCAAGAAAAAATTCAATTTGTTTTTCCAAAATTACCCTTATGTACATATCCCTAAAAAATTATTTACTCCTCTCATTTTAGAAGAGAAGTAAGTACTACTATAACTATGGTGCAACATTTAATGAAGGGTAGTTTAGTCACACTAATTATTTCGTCTAGAATTTAGTATTTCCTTATTAATGGGTGTGCCCAAAGCAAATTGGTCACTTATTGTGGAGGGAGTAGTATGTGACAAGAAGGCTTATGGCTTACTAAAAATATTTCATAAAAATTACCCATTGATAAAACTCGGATACTCAACATATATTCGTAAAATCTCACATGGTAATACTTCTAGCAATATTTTTTTAAAACGTTCAGAAAAGTGTATAAAAGTGTATATTCAATATGTACATATTCAAGATCAATGTGTGTGTGTATAACAATGTATATAAGGTGTTCATTAGTGTAATCTTAAGTCTCTCAAGTAAAAACAAAATCTTCACTTGAAAAATCGTTAAATTTGGTAATTTTCTTCAAGTAATTTTCAACTTTTCTCTTCAAATCAAGTCTTTTTAGGGTGTTTAGAAAAATTACCGGAAAGACAAAAAGTAACATTGAAAAAAAAAAATACAAAAAAGTACTTAAAGACATGAGAAATATGCGTGTACAGGCTTGTGAGATGCAAAGGCAAAATTAGGAAAAGTTAAAAGGTATAATTGAAAGAGGCATCATATATTTTTAACAGTTTGGCTATTCCAGATGCAAAAATTTATTGAGCTATGCTAAATGTAAATTGTTCGTTTGAAATGTAAATTCGTTTAAATTTGCCTTTTCTTTTCGGAAAAAACGTGAAAGATTAGTTTAAGTTCTTTCAAATTTATATAATTTGTAATATTTCAAATTTGAATTTGTATGTTTGGGTTTATGTTGTATTTTATTTTTTTCTGTTGATCCTTTTGCGCTTGTATTCTAATCTAGGATTGCATTGACGCTGTGAACACTTTCCGTATGGAATCGATACTACAAAAATCTGCTCTATTTTTCCTCACCTTAAAACTCTCTATATTTAACTTAAGAGCCTACTACGCAACACTCTTCGTATAGCGAGTGACAAGCTTGAGAGCTCAAGTATAAAGAATAAGGACGACTTATTAATGCCAGTTGATATTATTACTCCAAATTTACGTTTGTTCAGATATTTTGGTGGAGGAATTCTTAAGGACTTCGCTCCTATTGATGCTTATAAGATTGTAGAGAGTCAGATCGAATTATGTTCTTCAGAAAGAGACAAAGGAGATTGGATCTTGAGGCTGAGATCTTATATTGCAAAGTTTGGTAAAAATGTTCTTCTACGTTTGGTCATAGATTATGTGGCAAGTCTACTATCTTATGCATGAAAATACTTGATTTCTTTTTATTTATGGCTTTAACTTGTATACACTAAAAATGACTTTCTTTTACAATATCCTCATAGTTTAGCCGGTTATACCTTGGTTATTTACTCTTTTTGATAGGTTAACTGTCACGACCCCAGTTCGGCCTCCGTGAACATGTCGTGATGGCACCTAGTCCCTACGACTAGGTAAGCCTAATAATGCGGAAACAACATAACTTGCGGAAGTCTACAATATCATCCCAAAATCCGGAAACTCACGCGAACACAAGCTAACGGAAGGTAATACACTGCTCTAACTCCAGAATGTCTAAAACAACAGTACGAAAGGAAAAGCTAACTGCTAAAGCTTGAATAAGGTAGAGACTCCTGGTCGACGGGGCAGATGTACCTCAAAGTCTCTGCTAGATCTCTTCGCCTCGAGGATAATACGCCTGGGTAGAGCTACCTGGATCTGCACATGAAAAACATGCGCAGAAGGGGCATGAGTATACCACAGCGGTACTCAGTAAGTGCCTAGCCTAACCTCGGTTGGATAGTGACAGGGAAGGTCAGGGCCCTACTGAGAATAAACATAGTAATAAGTCTTGCAACAGCATGAAATAAACAGAAATAATGAGTACAACTATGAAGTAAGACATGTTATACAAGGCAACAATTAACACTCAGAGAATAAGGTAACACGGAGTAAAACAGCTCAATATCAATACCAACAACGAGGATCTCCCAGGATACCGTCCTGTAGTCCATTTCATCAACTGTCCATCGTCCCGTAGTCCATCATATGAGTATATTCGAAGGATCTCCCAGGATACCGTCCCGTAGTCCAACTATCAATGTGCAGGGGGATCTACCGGGAATCTAACCCGTAGTCCCAAAGTAAATGTGCAGGGGGATCTACAGGGAATCTAATCCGTAGTCCCAAAGTAAACAAACAAGGGGGGGGGGGGGGGGAGAGCTACCGGAATCCCACATCCGTAGTCCCAATGTAAATACGCAGTCACAACAAGAAGATATTCAGAAATGAAGTTAAAAAATACAAGGCAACAGGTAGTTCTAGCCTAACATGCTTCACGTAGTACAAACAAAGAAACTTAAGCAAATAGGCAATTTAGATCAACTAAGCATGCTTTTCTAAACTAAAACAGGCTATAATTGCAAATGGAATAAAGCAGGTAAGAAAGAAACTCAGTCTAAATATTTAAGTAAAACTGGATTTTCAACAATTTGCTCAAATACGCGCTCGTCACCTCACGTACAAGGCATTCAATTACCAAATATCATACCCTAAGGGGAAGGTCCCCCACACAATGTTAGACAAGCCACTTACCTCGAACCGGCTCCAAAATCAACTCGAAATCACACTTTTGCCACGAGTATCCGACTCCAAATGGCCCAAATCTATTCAATTCAATTACATATCGTAAATAACATTTCAAACAACCAATTCTACTATTTAATTCAAAGCTAAGACGCGAAATTAGGTAAAATGACCAAAATGCCCCTCAGGCCAACGTCTCGGAATCGGATGAAATTAACATTTTCAAAACCCTCATACTCTCACGAGTCCACCCATACAAAAATCTCTCAAATCGGAGTTCAAACACCCACTCAAAACTCAAAAATTCGGTTTATGAAGTTTTATCAATTTTTCATCTAAAATCCAAAATTAAAAGGAGAATTCGTGATTAGATTAGTGGGTTATGAGCAAAAAGGTGTTTAGAATCGTTACCCAATCAATGCCTCTGAAAAACCCTCGAAATCTCTCCCAAATCCGAGCTCCCAAGCTTGAGTTTTGGTAAAAATGGCTAACCCTTAGATTTTGAAATATTTATACTGCCCAGGTATTTAACGAATCGCGAACGCGGAAGAAGTCACGCGTTCGCGATGAAAGAAATTGAAGGTTGCTAAATTGTGCTTCGCGAATGCGAAGGAGGAAAATATGGTGGCCCAGGATTTACTCTTCGCGACCGCGTAGAACATTATGCGAACGCGAAGGGTGGACTTTGCAAAGGTATGCGAACGCGAAATTGGGTATGCGAACGCGTAGGAGGAAATGACAGGGCTTCGCGAACGCGGGGGCACTGAACGCGAACGCGAAGAAGAAACTGTTCCTCCTCCAAGATTACTCTACGCGAACGCGTGGAGGAGGATGCAATCGCGAAGAGGGAAAAGGGGTCTGCAACAGCTGAAGGATTTTCTGCAATTTCACACTACTCCAAAATGCTCCGTTGAGCATCCGAAACACACCCGAGGCCCCCGGACCTCAACCAAACCTACGGACATATCCCATATCATCATTCAAACTTGTACTAATCCTTAAACCACCTAGAACAATGTCGAAAACTCGAATTAATCAATGATTTAAGCCTGAGAACTTCAAATTCTCTCAAAACACGTTTTCGATCAAAAACCTAACCAAACCACGTCCGAATGACCTGAAATTTTACACACACATCCCAAAAGACATGACAGAGCTACTGCAACTTCATGAATTCCATTCCGACCCTCGGATCAAAATCTCACTATCGGACCGGAAACTTCAAAAATTCAAACTTCGGCATTTCAAGCCTAAATTAGCTACGGACCTCCAAAACACATTCCGAACACGCTCCCAACCCCGAAATCACCTAACGGAGCAAACGGAACCATCAGATTTCCATTCCGAGACCGTCTTCATACTGTTCCGACTACGGTCAACTTTCCAACACTTAAGCTCTCATTTAGGGACTAAGTGTCCCAAAACTCTCCGAAACTCAAAATCGAACATTCCGGCAATTCAATTTAGCAGAAATAAACTTGCAGAAAATAGTGGGGATTGGGGCGTAAATTCTTAAGACGACCGGCCGGGTCGTCACATCAACAACTGATGCTCAAGATAGAAATTAACTTGTACATATTTGGATTTTTGATAAACACATAATTTTTTTTTTGGATTCCCCTCCCCTTTGATTCCTCTTTGTTGGAGCTATTGCTCCTTTGGTGATTCTAAACTTACGACCCTAAAGTTGTAGGTGGGGAATGTTGACCATCCGAGCAACTCACTCTTGCCGACCACATATATAAATTATAAAAGGTCTCTTTAATTTTAGTCATGATGTGCATTGGATTCTTTTGGTCCCTTTTCATTCTTATTATTCTTCTTACAAACTACTAATTTTGCGTTGTTTTTCTACAGTCAAACTCATTGTTTCATATTGATAGAATTGAAGATGATCTTGGCATTCATCCACCATGCCATATAAAAAAAATTAGAGTTATGCATATCGAGACATTTACAACAAGAGCACTATAAATCTTGTTAGTAAACTGTATTTTTAAACTAATTCTGGAAAAGATAAAATAACATACAAACAGAAAATGTAAACGAAATAAAAGTTAATTCGAGCCCACTGAATTCACAATGTTTCCTTAAGGAATTTAATCACCTCCTAGTACCCAAGGTTATGGATTATTTTCTTCCATGATAGAACGAATTGCACAATGGTGTAGTGGTACTTCAAACCCTAGTGTTTCAGCGAACACAAAGTTCGGTAGCAAATCACACTTTCTTTCGCTTTCTTTGAAGTTAAAAATATGCAGAAGAAAGGAGGAGAACTCAGAAAATTGTATGGAAAATCTGAGAGAATGGACTGGTATTTATGGCCAATGTTGGGCTGAAAATTGAAGAGGTGCAACTCTTCAGAATGGTTGTTTATGCAAAACGGTCAAAGCATAAATGCCATAATATAAATGGCTATTTACGCAACAATAAACGGGGAATTCAAGAGGGAGGTTAATTTTCAGTTACAAAACTGAAAAACGGATAACAGAATAACGTTTAATATTCCGTTGGATTTAATATTAATATTCTGTTTAACAAATAAATTTGATCCAAAAAATTAATCAATCAATTGAGCAAATCCGAAGCAGAAGCCGAAGCCGAAGCCGAAGCCGAAGCCGAGCCGAACGAGCGACGATGACGACGGCGCCAGGCTAGCCTTCTTCTCAACTCTTTAAGAGCTAGAAGAAGAGCAATTGCTTATATACCCATCAAAAACCTCTTCCTCTTCCAATATGGGACAATGTCCCTTTGCCAAAGGGGAAAAACTTAAAATTTCACTTAAAATTTTCATTTTCCCTCCATTTCCCATTCACCCTCTTTTAAGCCTATTTAGCTTAAAACCTCAACAACCCCCCACGTGAATGGGGAATGACTATATCACAGAAATATGCATGAAAAACTATGTGATTCACAAGCAAGGATTAATCGCATCTGGATAAGTAGGTTTCCCTTTGAACTTTCCGTAGTGAACTTATACTTGATCAATTGGTAGATTTGATATCTTTGAACCGTCAAGTTTTTGTGTATACCTAGACAACCATAAGTCACACAATCAACCCTTAACTGTCTTTGGTTCTCATTGTTGTGTTCGTTTCAGCCATGAACACCACCTGGTTTCATAAGTGCGTAGAGAACTGACCTTACAAAATTCTCCTAGAAGTGGCTAACACTTCACACTCACATAGTTGATTCCTAAACGTGTCATCCCGTAGATACACTATTTGATATACTCCGTATCAAATTTAGAAATCATTAAAAAGCCTTAATGCTTTATCCTTGGTGCTTAACATTGTCTCATCACGAGAATGGACCAAAATTTTAGTTGACAATGTTGAACCGTCATTGATGACTTTGTTTGATCTCCTTGAACCTAGATCTTGTGATCTCCATTCTTCTAGGTAGAGTTACCGCCACAATTACTTTTTCTCAACCATAGTCTCATTCCCCTTGATGATTTCTCAACTACCTCTCTAGTTACGCTCAGTGGATCCGACACATTATCGCTTGACTTTACATAGTTGTCACGACCCCGGTTTGCCCTCCGTGAACCATCGTGACGGCACCTAGTCTCTATGACTAGGTAAGCCTAACAATGCGGAATATAAACAACGATCACAGAAGAAATAATTAAAAACCGAAATAGTAAAATAAAATAGTGTTTAAGATGCCGCCTGGCACATAACAGTACAAAATTCTCAACCTAAGACCCAAAATCCGGAACCCCATGAATCACAAGCAAAGAGATACATAAGAAGCTCTAAATCCAGAAATGTCTAACAAAAGGAAAACTACTGAAGGGCTATACTAATACAGAAAGATAGAAAGGGACTCCTCGGTCTGCGGATGCGGAAATATACCTCGAAGTTTCTACAGAAGCGCCTCGCCTCAAGGATGATAAGGCTGAGAGGAAGTACCTGGATCTGCACAACAAAAATGTGCAGAAAAGTATCATGAGTACACCACAGCGGTGCCCAGTAAGTATCAAGACTAACCTCGATGGGGTAGTGACGAGGAATAGTCAAGACACCTACCGGTCCAATAAACTGTACAAATATAGGAACAACGGAACATGATGTATATATGAAGACTACACGAAATGGCTAACAATACTACAATCACAATTAGGGAAGAAAACATCAAGTAACAGCGGAAATACCAAAATAATGACATTGAAGAGCGAGCGAAAACACAAACCCAAATCCTAAATTCAAACTACAGTAAAGGTAAGCAATAACTCAGGTCCTACGACAGTGTTCACATCAGGTCCTATCCAACAATTTCCACGAAGTACTGAATCTCGGACAAATTACAGCTCACGATGTCCCTTGTACCTGAAATCTAACACTTGGCATCTTGTGCCTCCACTTAACCTCATGGTCATGCTGACAACTCACTTGCTAACTAGAGCCACTCTCACATATATAACAAGTAAACGAGGGTGTACATCTATACTCAGCAAAATCAGGAGGACTTCACATCCAATAGGAGTGTTCAACTACGTGTATGCTTGTGCAAGTGCTTTAACATAGTTCCTACCAGCTAATAAGTGTAAGGAAAAGAACGGACAACACGTAAGATGTTTCCTCACAACTTCCACGAGATAAAGCTCGTACAGGTAAGCGTACCACAATACAATATTAAACAACAAGAATGCCTCCAGGCCATCACAAATCATCAGAATCAATCCCTGACATAGCCCACTTTGTCTCGCCACGTGTGCAAATAATAACATAATGAGTGACCGCCTTGTTTTGCCACACGTGCATCATAATGTTCCCACATTGTCTCGCCACATGCGCAACCAACATATAAGCATATATATATATATATATATATATATATATATATATATATATATATATATATATATATAGAGATATATATATATATATATATATATATATATCTCTATATATGGATATAAAAGTTCAATAAATTNAATGTTCCACCTTGTCTCGCCACATGCGACCAACCCACATATAAGCATATATATATTCATATACATACATACCCGCCTTGTCACGCCGCATGTGCAGTATATAAATAGTAGCAATGGCACGACATAAACCTCGTGTTAAGCCATAACAACAGCCGCACGATAGAAACCTCTTGCATCACAATATCAACAACCGCACGGCAGAAACCTCGTGCACCACCACAATAAGTACAACAACAACAATGACAATATATACAAGAACACGACAAGTAAATCAACTTAAGAACTTTCGATCACAAGGAGACGGTAAAACTAGCTCACAAGGAATAACCACAATAGAGAATACTAAGCGTGATAAGAACAACTCAACAAGGGAGAAAATAAAATGAAGCAACGATCCCACAATATGTAATTCAACAACAAGGAAGCTAACACGAATCAAATAATTACAAATAAAGGAAATGTCCACTAAATATAGATTATCTAAACTTCTTTTAAGGTTGGGCAATTTATAAAGAATATACAATAATTTCCATTAAGGATGAGCAGTGGGAAGAAAATCATCACCTCAATCAAGACTAAACAATTACAGGGGAGATAATAATGATTTCCAATAAAGACGAGCAATTATGAAAGATAGCATGTCAATAGAAGAGGTAAAAATCTTCAGTTAAGCAAAATAAGAGTCAAATAGGCAATTCGAATGAATCATGAGCAATTAATTCCAGTTAGATCATGTAGAGGTGAAACTAGTAAGTGGAAAACTCAAGCATATCAAGTACACATTCATACACAGTGAATATAAAGACCTAAGAACCCTAAAAGGCTATTTTTTCACAAATAAGTCCGAGCACGCACTCGTCACCTCGCGTACACGAACTACAATCAACACGGCAGACTCAAATCATAAGGGGAAGTCCCCCACACAAGGTTAGGCAAGATACTTACCTCGAACCGGCTCAAAATCAACCCGAAACCACGTTCTTGCCACGAGTACTCAACTCCAAATGGAACAAATCTATTCAATTCAATTGCATAATGTAAATAACACTTCAAGTAACTGATTCTACAAACAAATTCTAAGCTAATACACGAATTTTGGTAAAATGACCAAAATGCCCCTCGGGCCCACACCTCAGAATCGGGTAAAATTCACATTTTCATAACTCTCATACTCTCACGAGTCTATACATATAAAGAACATTGAAATCGGAGTTCAATTGACCCCTCAAATACCCATTTTAAAGTCTCTTAATCTCAAGCCCTAATTACCCATTTTGCATTGATTTTTCCCTATTTGTTCACCACTAATTAAACCTTTAATCACATATAAACGAGTTATGAAGTCAAGAATATTACCTCCAAGCGGATGGGTTATTTAAATACTGCCCAGGTATTTGTACACCGCGATCGCGGGAGAAGAGATGCGATCGTATAAAAGAAATAGTTGCTTGCCCAAAGTGTGCTACGTGATCGCGAAAGGACTAATGCGATCCCGTAGAAGGAAAATGGCTACTGTTCAAATTTTGTGCTACGCGATCGCGAACAAATCAATGCGATCGCAAAGAAGGAAAAATGTTGAGGCCCAGAGCTACACTATGCGATTGCGAAGCTATCTGTGCGAACGCAATGAAGGAAAATATGGCAGCTTGACATTGTACTACGCGATCGCGGCTATGCCTATACGATCCCATAGAAGGAAACACCAGATAGTAGAACAACAGATCAAACATAGAAAAAAATGACCCGTGGCCCACCCGGAACACACCCGAGGCCCCCAGGACCTCAACCAAACATGCCGACCAATACTAAAACATCATTCAAACTTGTTCCAACCTTCGTAACGCTCAAAACAACATCAAAACACCAATTTTTCATCGGATTCAAGGCTAAGAATTCTAAAAACTCTCAAATTATGCTTTCGATCAAAAAGTCTATCAAATATCGTCCGAATAACCTGAAATTTTGCTCACATGTCACATTCAACACTACGGAGCTACTCCATTTTTCAGAATTCCAATCTGACCCTGATATCAAAATCTCACTATCAAACCGGAAACTTCAAAAATTCAACTTTCGGCATTTCAAGCCTAAATTAGCTACGGACCTCCAAAACACAATCCGAACACACGCCTACGTCCAAAATCACCATACGAAGCTTTTGAGATCACCCAAAACCCATTCCGGGTCCGTTTACTCAAAAGTTCAATTCCGATCAAATTCTCACCGTTCAAACTTCCTAAACTAGATTCCTTCTTCCAATTTGAGTCTGAATCATCCATTAATTGAATTCAACCATGCACGCAAGTCGATACTCATATTATGAAGCTCTTCAAGACCGTACGCCGCCGAACGGAGCTTAAATTCTCAAAATGACCGGCTGGGTCGTTACAGTAGTCAATTGTGATAATTCCTCTATAGAGTAATTGCCTAACGATTTTATGTCTTTGTCATATATGATGATATTTACCGTTATACATAACGCCCCTGGCCCTTCCAATTGCCGCTTGACTATTGCAATGTATGCATATTGGTGCCAACAGTTTGGGCTAAAATGGAATGTCTTCCAAGAAATTCTGGAGCCATTCAGCTGCCTCACCGGCTTTATCTAAAGCTATGAACTCAGCCTCCATTGTAGAGCGGGCAATACGAGTTTGTTTGGACGACTTCAAAGATACCGCTCCTCCACCAATAGTGAATACATATCCACTTATGGACATAGAATCAATTGAACCGCTGATCTAATTTGCATCACAGTATCCCTCAATCACCGCATGATATTTATTGTAGTGCAAAGCAAAGCCCTGGGTATGTTCTAAATATCCCAAAACTCGTTTCATTGTCGTCCAATGAGATTGACCTGAATTGCTCGTGTATCGACTCAATTTACTTATAGAACAAGCTATATCTGGTCGCGTACAATTCATGATATACATGAAGCCTCCCAACACACGAGCCTAATTCAATTGTGATATGCTTTGGCCTTTGTTCTTTGCTAATGCAAGATTCATGTCAATTGGAGTCTTTGCAACTTTAAACCCTAAGTGCTTGAATTTTTCAAGTACTATCTTAATATAATGAAATTGTAACAATGTCAGACCTTGAGGAGTCTTATGGATCTTAATTCCCAGAATTAAATCGGCAACTCCCAAGTCTTTCATACCAAACTTGTTAGTTAGCATACGCTTAGTAGCATTTATGCTGGCAATGTCATTACTCATTATCAATATATCATCCACATATAAGCAAACAAGGACTATGTGATCTGGAAATTTTTTAATGTACACACATTGATCACATTCATTTATAATAAAATCATTTGACAACATTATTTGGTCAAATTTTGCATGCCATTGTTTGGGTGCTTGTTTTAGTCTGTAAGGGGCTTAACAAGTCTACATACCTTCTTTTCTTTACCTGAAAACACAAACCCTTTATGTTGTTCCATGTAGATTTCTTCCTCCAAATATCTATTCAAGAGGGCCTTCTTAACGTCCATTTGATGAATTTCAAGACCATACACTGCAGCTAATGCTAGTAACATCCGTATGGACGTAATTCTTGTAACTGGAGAGTATATATCAAAGTAGTTGATGTTAGGCTAGAAACCCGTGTTTTAGCGGTAGTATTACATTCCAATGACTGCATTTTTACATGCGTTTGAGTTCAAATGATAGTGAATTGCACTTAGTATGCGTTTTATGCCTTGCAGGAAGTGATCCTGAGCTCAAAAGTTAATTTGGAGCTAAATTGATCAATTTGGAGCTATGAAGTCTGAGTAAAGGCCCAATACATTAAGCCGGGATCGTGTTCGGGGGTCGTGTACCAAGTCTGGATGTTAAAAGAGGACGAGATAAGTTTACTCTGAGAAATTGCACTGCTGCGCCGCATGGGGCGCTGCAAGGCGACGCAACAGTGTAAAATGGTGCCTGACTTGAAAATATGAAGCTGCAGCTAAAATACACTACCGTGCCGCATGGTGCGGCGCAGCCTACGGCGCGGCTGTTTAGATTTTACGGAGCTAGGTCCTAGTTCGCACAGGAAAGGGTTTTTTCGTCTAGGCCAACCCTACTTGGTATAAATACATGTAAAAAACGCCATTTTGAAGACTTTTGACATATCTTAGACCGAGGAGACACTACTTTAGGTTTAGATTCGACCTAAGGAGGCAAGAACACATTGGGAGCAAGACGGAGAATTCTTCTACGAGTTTTTCCTTCCTCTTCCTATTTTTCAGTGTTGGTTATGATTTTGAGTATTGTGTTTTCACATACTATTATGAATAGCTAATTCATTTTCAAGGGTTTTGATGGAAACTTTTGGGAATGAATTGGTTGTTATATTAATATAGTTTTGAGTTAGTTGTTAATCTCTATTTGTTCAACTACGTTTTGATTTTGGTTAATTGAAAGGATCCTCAATTAGCCGTTCCTATTTATTATGTATCTGCTTGAGAGAAAGTGCATATTTAGGTAGTTGTTTGAACAACATCACTCCCGGAGTATAGGCGAGAGTCATAACCGAGGGTTTAGAGGTTGGATTAGAGATAACGATACCTCGGGTGCGATCTAAGTGAACTGTAATGTGAATCTAGCTAGCGTAGCTTGAGAGAGTGCGTCTACTAAATTATCATAATTGCTTGAGAGAGATTTATGATAGCTGGAGAGTTCATGAATGATAGAGGCAACTAAGTCAAAGCTATAAGAAACATACACTAATGAAATCAACAATTGGGGAAATCATAACTCTAGACCTCCTTAATTTAGTCTCAAAACCTTTGTCTCGTTAGTTGATAATTTTACCGTTTTATAGTATTTGTTGGTTAATTAGTTAGATATAAAAATCATAATATTATAATTTAGAAATTGTTCAAACTTGTCTTCTTTGCGATATTGAACAATTATAGCGAAACCTTGGTTCTTTGTGGGATTCGACTCCGGACTTTTAGACCGGATTATATTTGCAGCAACCGCTTATCCTTTTTAGGACTAGAGTTGGGCATGATCAAATTTTGGCGCCATTGCCGGGGAACTAACGGTGTAGTTGTAGCTGTATATATTGCTAGGTTATGAGTTTGAACTTTTATTTTGTTTTCTTTTGTTTTGTTTTTTTTTTTGTATTTTTTTTATAACTATCAATTTGAGAAATATGGCATCTTGGAGTTATGGGAATTTAGGTGTAGATAATTCTATTATTGATCTCCATACATATTGTGAAGGAAACCACCCGTGGCAAAATTCTCAAAACGTTCCTAAGAGCGAGTTATGTGCACCAACTCAATCTTATTTGTGGAATGTGTGTGATGGAATGGTCACCTTCATGGTTGTGCTTATATTTCTTATTTTCCCCCAACCCCTTACTATGATGGTTCTACCTTTTCTTGTGAAGTTAATAGGAATAAAGAACCTGTGAATGCGGACTTGAAGGAGATGAAGGATATGCTAAAGTGCCTTCTGGAATAAAACAATGAGAAACAATTGCTCATAGAAAGGCAAGAAGCAACTATTCGTAAGTTGGAGGCTCAATTAAGTCAAGTGGTTGGAGCTTTTAATGCTCAACAAGCCAATATTGAGGATAGCAGCCAAGAAGAGCATGAATTTGAGGTGTTAATTGGGGAGGTCAGAGTAGAACATCAACAACCTAGCCAACTACAATTTGAGGATGTCAATGTTGAAGAAGTGAGACTAGAGCCAACCAAAGACTTTGAGGTTATAAATTTTGTTGACTCTAGTATCATTGATGTTGAAAGTCCTGAAGTTCATGTGTTTGAGCGCATTGGTCCACACTCCAAGCATTTTTCCACATTATGTTTGGATGATGATATGGAAATAGAGTCATCTGAACCAATCGAAGAGTCAAGGAATGAGGAACACGGTGCATATATTCTGGAATTCTTCTTGCCAGAACGTCAGGATTACATACCTCATACAAAGGCCAATGAGTGCAGAATATTACATTATTTCCTTGGGCCAGTTAGATTCGTTCCACCGCCCCATGACCATAATCATAAGCTTGAATCAAAACTTGGGGTTCAATTCATAAGCTTAAGGTGGAGGCAAAAAGTGATTCGCAACGTGCCGCGACGTTAAATCAAGCCCTTGGTTGAAGGCAACCCAGCTTTATTGTTTTTTTTAATTGTTAATTTTTTTAATTGTATTGTTCTTATAGTGTCAATTTTTTATTTTTTAGGAGCATGGAAAGCAAAGGTATTGGAAGGATGCAACAGCAAATCAAATGGTTGGAACTAAGTGTGAGGTACCCGCACGAAGGATCAAGCCTGGGAGAAGTTTGAGTACCCCATGAACTGCTAGTGCTTCGGCCTTTGGCCTACCAGGGAGTTTCTCTTACCCTCTTATGGTTATGCTGTGCATTGGGGACAATACACAATTTTAAGTGTGGGGTGATGAGATTCTCTAGGTGACTTTTCATGCTACTTTAGCTGTATTAGTTTAATTAAATAGTATTTTTTTTAAAAGATTGGACTTTTCCTGATGACGAATCTTCTAGATAGTTTTCTTGAGGGAAGTAATTCTAAAGAAAATACCAAAAAGATTTTTTGTTTTGTTTTAGGTAGTGTAGTAACTCCCCCTTGGTTTTTCTTTAAACCACGGTTCTTTTCCAAGGGTTTTATTTGAACCGGGTGTAGTTAATTTTTTTAGGAATAGGAGCCATTGTGTTGTGTTTTGAATTGAAGCAACATCTCTTGACTTTGTTATGCCTTGAGAATAGTGAGTACTTTGGTTGTGATGCTTAGGCTCAGTTTTTGACTCTTGTATAAGTACCTTAAATTGTATGATTTTAACTTTGCTTAACTGCTTTGACTAGAGTGTCTTGATGAATCCAATCCTGAGTGAGTTTTGTGCCATGTGTGTGTGAGGTTTGGGTGTTATTCTGTGCATTGCATTTGATGCCTAGAACTTGCCCCGTGTGTTTGCAAAGCGAAATAGTAGTTTTGTTCAGTCTAGGAAGTGATATAAGCATTTCTTTGTTGAGCCAGATAAGTATATTTTACCCGCCTAATTGTTATGTATCGTAGTTAACCCATTTGAGCCTCTAATCCTATTTCTTTGGCAACCACATTACAAGTCTTACCCAATTGTTTGAATGGACTATCTATTTGAACCTTTTAACCTCTCATAAGCACTTGAATTGTGATGATTTATGTAAAAGTTAAAGTGTGGGGTGGTTGGTTTGGCTTTTGAGTGGAACTAATAAAATCAGGAGAATGGTGCACTATTTTGAACAAGTAAGAGCCACTTGAATTGAAAAAAAATAAAAATATAGTTGTATTGCTGTGAAAAAGAAGAAGAAGAAGTATTTCTTTAATAAGTGGTGACTCTTGCTGTAATTGTGCTTAAAGAAGTATGGGGTAATATACATTGATGTGAAGGTGGAGTTATGGTTTGACATAAGTATGGGGTTTTAAATGTTAAAGTGTATGTATTAAAGTGCTTAGGGAGGTCTAGTCACTCTTATATCTAAATGTATCCTACCCGTCCCGCAGCCTACATTACAACCAAACAAAGTCCTACTTGATCCTAGACTGAATGAGCTCGATTAGTAGAGTAGTACACTATGGGCAAGCCTATGGTGCATCTTTTGTGGCATATGAATGTTATTTCTGAGAGTGAGTGAATTCTTTCTATCTTGTGTTCCTAAATGTTCTTAAATTTTATTGTGTGGGACTACTGTCATTGGTTGTGTGAGGGCACTTGATTCATGAAGGAAAGGTAATGTCATTGACCTCTATGTTAGAGTAAGTGGGCGAGTGATAATGCGTGGTACTTGTGAGTCAAATCTTGAGGTTAAGATGTTACGCTTTTGTGCTTAATCTATTTTAAATATTCTTGGCATAATGAATTAGGAGAGTTTTTTAAAAAGGTCGTGTCTATATAAAGTGAAGTTTGATTGCTCGAGGACGAGCAATGGTTTAAGTGTGGGGTGTTAATGTTAGGCTAGAAACCCGTGTTTTAGCCATAGTATTACATTCCAATGACTGCATTTTTACGTGCGTTTGAGTTCAAATGATAGTGAATTGCACTTAGTACGTGTTTTATGCCTTGCAGGAAATGATCCTGAGCTCAAAAGTTAATTTGGAGCTAAATTGATCAATTTGGAGCTTTGAAGTCTGAGTAAAAGCCCAATACATTAAGCCGGGATCGTGTTCGGGGGTCGTGTACCAAGTCTGGATGTTAAAAGAGGACGAAATAAGTTTACTCTGAGAAAATTGCACTGCTGCGCCGAGTGGGGCACCGCAAGGCGCAGCGCAGCAGTGTAAAATGGTGCCTGACTTGAAAATATGAAGCTGCAGCTAAAATGCACTACCGCGCCGCATGGTGCGGCGCAGCCTGCGGCGCGGCTGTTCAGATTTTACAGAGCTAGGTCCTAGTTCGCGCAGGAAAGGGTTTTTTCGTTTGGGCTGACCCTAATTGGTATAAATACATGTAAAAAACGCCATTTTGAAGACTTTTGACATATCTTAGACCGAGGAGACACTACTTTAGGTTTATATTCGACCTAAGGAGGCAAGAACACATTGGGAGCAAGGCGGAGAATTCTTCTACGAGTTTTTCCTTCCTCTTCCTATTTTTCAGTGTTGGTTATGATTTTGAGTATTGTGTTTTCACATACTATTATGAATAGCTAATTCATTTTCTAGGGTTTTGATGGAACCTTTTGGGGATAAATTGGTTGTTATATTAATATAGTTTTGAGTTAGTTGTTAATCTCTATTTGTTCAACTACGTTTTGATTTTGGTTAGTTGAAAGGATCCTCAATTAGCCGTTTCTATTTATTATGTATCTGCTTGACAGAGAGTGCATATTTAGGTAGTTGCTTGAACAACATCACTCCCGGAGTATAGGCGAGAGTCATAACCGAGGGTTTAGAGGTTGGATTAGAGATAACTATACCTCGGGTACGATCTAAGTGAACTGTAATGTGAATCTAGCTAGCGTAGCTTGAGAGAGTGCATCTAGTAAATTATCATAATTGCGTGAGAGAGATTTATGATAGCTGGAGAGTTCATGATTGATAGAGGCAACTAAGTCAAAGCTATAAGAAACATACAACCAATGAAATCAACAATAGGGGAAATCATAACTCTAGACCTCCTTAATTTAGTCTCCAAACCTTTGTCTCGTTAGTTGATAATTTTACCGTTTTATAGTATTTGTTGGTTAATTAGTTAGATATAAAAATCTTAATATTATAATTTAGAAATTCTTCAAACTTGTCTTCTTTGCGATATCGAAAAATTACAGCGAAACCTTAGTTCTCTGTAGGATTCGACTCCGGACTTTTAGACCGGATTATATTTGCAGCGACCGCTTATCCTTTAAAGGACTAGAGTTGGGCGTGATCAGTAGTCAAGACCTTCTCGTTGTCTATACCCTTGGACCACAAGTCTTGTCTTAAATTTATCAATAGTGCCATCATCTTTCATTTTTCTCTTGACAGTCCATTTAGAACCCAAAGGTTTATTTCCAAGAGGAAGATCAACTAATTCCAATGTATGGTTGTGCAATATGGATTCTATTTCACTATTGACTGCCTCTTTCCAAAATAATAATTCTGAAGAAGACGTAGCTTCTTTAAATGTTCGAGGCTCATTTTCGAATATGAAAGTCACAAAATCTGGTCCTAATAAAGTAGACGTTCTTTGACGTTTACTACGTCTTGGATCCTCCTGATTAAATGTACTTTCTTTTGTTTCTTCCCGAGGTCGTTTAGATCCTTCACCAATCGATTCACATTCCTTTTTATACGGATATATATTTTCAAAGAACTTAGCATTATCTGATTCTATAACCGTATTATTATGAATGTCGGGATTTTCTAATTTATGAACCAAAAATCAATATGCTTTACTATTGGTGGTATATCCTATGAAAACACAATCAACGGTTTTCGGTCCTATTTTTACCCGTTTGGGTTTAAGAACTTGCACTTTTGCCAAACACCACCACATTTGAAAATAATTCAAGTTGGGCTTCCTTCATTTCCATTTTTCATATGGAATGGATTGTGTTTTGCTATGGGATACTCGATTTAGTATTCGGTTAGCCGTAAGAACGGCTCCCCCCCCCCCCCCCACAAGTTGTGTCGCAAACTAGAACTTATCAACAATGCGTTCATCATCTCATTCAATGAACGAGTCTTTCTTTCCGCAATCCCATTATATTGGGGCGTGTAAGGGGCCATTGTTCTGATGAATAATTCCATATTCTAAACATGTTTCTTCAAAAGGAGATTCATATTCACCACCCCTATCACTTCTTATCATTTTGATTTTCTTGTTAAGTTGCGTTTCACCTTCATTTTTGTATTGCTTGAATGCATCTATTGCTTCATCTTTACTATTAAGTAAATAAACATAGCAATATCGAGTTACTATCGTCAATAAAAGATATGAAATACTTCTTTCCACCGCGAGATGGTATTGACTTCATGTTGCAAATATCTGTGTGAATTAAGTCTAAAGGATTTGAATTCCTTTCAACTGCCTTATAAGGATGTTTAACATACTTAGATTCCACACATATTTGACATTTTGATTTGTCGCATTCTAACTTAGGCAATACTTCCAAATTAATCATTTTTCACAAGGTTTTATAATTGACATAACCCAAACATATGTGCCATAATTCATTTGACTCAAGTAAGTAAGGCAAAGCTGAAATTTTATTATTATTGTCAACAACCATTACATTCAGCTTGAAAAGGCCCTCAGTGAAGTAACCTTTTCATACAAACATTTCGTTCTTACTTATAACAACCTTATCGGATACAAAAACACACTTAAAATCGTTCTTAACAAGAAGTCCAACAGAGAATATGTTCTTCCTAATCTCGGGAACCTGAAGGACGTTGTTCAAAGTCACCACCTTGATAGAAGTCATTTTCAGAAATATCTTCTCACATCCTTCGATCTTGGCCATTGCAGTATTTCCCATAGAAAGCGTCTCTTCGAATCCAACAGGAGCATATGTAGCATATGCTTCTCTAACATCACAAATATGGCGAGTGGCTCCAAAATCAATACACCACTCCTTAGGATATCCCACCAGGTTGCATTCAGAAAGCATAACACACAAGTCATTAACATCTTCATGCTTTTCAACCATGTTTGCTTGACCCTTCTTCTTGTCTTTCTTCGGAGCACGACAATCTGTAGATTTGTGTCCAGTTTTTCCACAGTTGTAGCAATTTCCGTTGAACCACTTCTTGCTTGGGTTGCTTTTCGTTCCAGAAGTCTTCTTCCTCTTTCTCTTATTTTGAGAAGTATCCTCGATAATGTTTGCTCCCATTATTTTGAGTTTCCACGACCTCTCTTTTCAGCAACTTTGTTGTCCTCTTCGATTCTCAACCAAATAATGAGATCTTCAAGCGATATCTCTTTGCGTTTGTGTTTCAAGTAGTTTTTGAAGTCCTTCCACAAAGGAGGCAACTTCTCAATCATCGCTGCTACTTAGAATGCTTCATTGATGACAAGACCTTCAATGAAAATTGTGTTTGTAAAAATACTAAAATTACTGCTTTCAACAATAATATTAATTCGATTTATACCTTCAGCAAGGAGATCGTGAATAATCACTTGCAATTCCTAGACTTGGGTAATAACAAACTTGCTATATACTATTTTGTAGTCCAAAAATTTAGCGGCAACGAATTTCTTCAACCCGACATCTTCAGTTTTGTATTTCTTTTAAAGAGCAGTCCACAATTCTTTTGACGTCTCCACACCACTGTAGACGTTATACAAATCGTCCTCCAGTTCGCTGAGAATATAATTCTTGCACAGAAAATCAAAATGCTTCCACGCCTCAATCACAAGAAAGCATTCATTCTTTGGAGTTTCATCAGGCAGAACATGAACATCTTCCTTAATGAACTTCTGTAGACTTAAAGTAGTCAAGTAGAAGAACATCTTTTGCTGCCACCGCTTGAAATCAATCCTGGAAAAATTTTTGGGTTTTTTTGCCGGTGCCAATGCCGGTGTTCGGCTTGTTGACATATTGGCAGTCACCATCGGAACAACATGGTTTCCATTGTCATTCTTCATTTTTGTAAAAGAGTGACACAAACAAACATTTGATAAACGTTTAAAACTAGAGTGGAAAATTGCACAAAGGCTTTAATCTCCAAAATGGGAGTAGAAAAACCACAAAGGTTTTAGTCTCCAGAACAGTAAGTATAACACAAATACAACAACAACAACAACAACAACTAACCCAGTTTGATCCTAACATGTGGGGTCTAGGGAGGGTAGTCTGTACGCAGACCTTACCCCTACCTAATGCAGGTAGAGAGGCTGTTTCCAATAGACCCTTGGCTCAGGAAGGGAAAGAAGAAGAAAAGGGAAGCAAGGAAAGAAAACAATATCCAATAATAGCAACACGGAATATAATACCTGAGGCGAAAAAAACTACATACCGTAATAAAAATCAAAGAATATGAAGGGAAATGCATGCTACTAAGCCTATCGGTGAACACTATAAACTACCTACTAACCTTCTACCTTAATCCTCGACCTCCACACTCTCCTATCAAATGTCATGTCCACAGTGAGCTGAAGCAGCGCCATATCCTGCCTAATCAGTTCTCCCTAGTACTTCTTAGGCCTACCTCGACCCCTCCTCAAACTCTCCATGGCCAACCTCAACACCTCCTGACAGGGGCATCAATGGTTCTTCTCCTAACATGTCCGAACCATCTCAGTCGCGACTCCCGCATTTTGTCCTCCACGGAGGCTACTCCCACTCTGTCCCGGATAGCTTCATTCCTAATTCTATCTCGCTTGGTACACCCACATATCCATCTCAACATCCTCATCTCTGCTACTCCCATCTTCTGCACGTGGGAGTTCTTGACTAGCCAACACTCAGCCCCATACAGCATAGCGGGTCGAACCACCACTCGATAAAACTTACCCTTAAGTCTTAACGGCACATTCTTATCAAATAGAACACCGGAAGCGAGCCTCCACTTCATCCACCCCGCTCCGATGCGATGTGTGACATCTTCATCAATCTCTTTGTTACCCTAGATAATAGATCTGTCATACTTAAAACTCGCTCTCTTGAAGATAACTTGAGCATCAAGCTTAACCTTTATGTCTGCATCATGGGTCTCACTGAATTTGCACTCCAAGTATTCTGTCTTGGTTCTACTCAGTTTGAAACCTTTAGACTCCAAGGTCTGTCTCCAAACCTCTAACCTCGCATTAACACCGCTACGCGTCTCATCTATCAACACTATATCATCAACAAATAGCATGCACCAAGGCACATCCCCTTGGATGTGACGCGATAGTACATTTTGGGATATGTTAGTATATTTGGTTAAGGTTCTGGGGGCCTCGGGTGGATCCCGGATCGTGAACAGAGCATGTTTCGGACTAAGGGAATACTGAGGCAGCTAGTATCTGGTGTAACCGCACCTGCGAGGTTTTGGCCGCAGGTGCGGGGCCACAGAAGCAGCCAAGGGACGACGTAGCTGTAACGACCCGGCCGGTCATTTTGAGAGTTGTACCCCCGTTCCCCCCTCTTCTATTTTTTTGTAATCTATAGCTGTATTTTGACTTACCGGATTTGTTGGTTCGGGTCCGGAGTGGTCTTGAAGTGATTTGAGACACTTAGTCTCTTATGAGAAGGTTTAAGTTAAAAAAGTTGATCGGATATTGGCTTATGTGTAAACGACCTCAGATTTGAATTTTGATGGTTCTGTTAGTCCCGTTAGATGATTTTGGACTTGGAAGCGCGTCCGGAATATGAATGGGAGGTCCATGGTAGAACTAGACATGAATTGACGGAAGTGGGAATTTTGGCGATTTTGGCCGGCAGTGGAAATTTTTATATCGGGGTCGAAATGGAATTTTGGAAGTTGGAGTAGGTTCATGGTGTCATTTCTGACTTGTGTGTAAAATTTGAGGTCATCCGGACGTGATTTGGTAGGTTTCGGCGTCGTTTGTGGAATTTGGAAGTTTAGAAGTTCTTAGGCATAAATCCGAGGGTGATTTGGTGTTTCGATGTTGTTTTGAGTGATTCAAAGGTTTGACTAACTTAGTATGATGTTATGGGCCGTGTCAGTATGTTTGGTTGTGGTCCCGAGGGCCTCGTGGTGATTTCAGGTGGTTATCAGAGTATTTGGAGTTGAAGGAGTGCAACTGAAGCTGTTGGTTCTGGTATTTTTGCACCTGCGGCAGGGATTCCGCAGTTTGGGCAGAAGGTATAAATAGAACACTTCGGAATTTTTCCCCATTTTCACATCTTTGAGCTCGAAATTTGGGGGTTTTTGAGAGGGATTTCAGAGCAATCGCTGAGGTGAGTTCCTTATGCTTGTCTATGTTCAATAATGGTGTTTTCCCATAGATTTTAAACCTAGTTAGTTAGTTTTTGAGATGAAACTTGGGAGGTTAGGGATTGAGAATTGGAGGGCGAGTTTTGGGAATTTTGAGAGGCAAATGATGTCTGATTTTGATGAAATTGGTATGGTTAGACTAGTCAGTGAATGTGCTTTCTAGTTTTGTGACTTTTGTCGGATTTCGAGATGTGGGACCGGGGGCCGGGTTTGAGGCCAATTTTGGGATTTTAGTCCAATTTAGTAGTTTTTCTTGTGGAATTGGTTCCTTATGCATATATTGATTGTGTTGTATTACTTGTGGCTAGATTCGGGACGTTTGGAGGCCGATTCGAGAGGCAAAAGCATCGCGGAGTAGGATTTTTCTCGGATTAAGGTAAGTAACAATTTTAAATCTGGTCCTGAAGGTATGACACTACGGACATTGTATCTTGTGTTGGAGGTGACGCACATGCTAGGTGACGGGCGTGTTGGCGTGCATCGAGGGGATTGTGACTTGGTCCATCCCGTAGAGTTGTAAAGTTAAACAACATGCTGTTAGCTATATGCTCTCTATGTGTTATGAAAGATTGACTGTAAATCATGTTAGAAACCATGTTTAGGCTATATGTTGGCACTGTTGGATCTCGTTGGGGCCGCGTTACATGTTGAATTGCATGTTAAATGCTATTTGCACTCAGTCACAGTTTTTACTCACATATCACATCTCAGTCTCCGTTATTTTGTTCGATGCATCATGTTATTGCTGTTTGAGCTGATTTTCCTGATATCTGAGAGCCCGAGAGACTGGAGATATTGATGACTATGTGAGGCTGAGGGACTGATTGTTAGGATATTTATGAGATCAGGCTGCACACCGTAGCGTGTTTTATTGATTTATGCCATGATTGGCTTGTTATAGCACTTGGGCTAAAGGAGCCCCTCCTAAGTCTGCACAAACCCTGNGCATATATGGAGGCTGGGTCCTCATCATCAGGGAGGTCTAGCGCAGTACAGGGGTTAGATTGCATCTTCAGCACCAGTTACATCATCACCCCCAGTAAGCTCGGGGTGGAGCTTAGTTAGTTAGGGTCGCCTAAGAAGGGGAGGCCAATCAGGTGGAGGTCAGGTCCGTTCCTATGCTCTTCCTTCTAGACCAGATGCCATTGCTTCAGACACAGTGATCACAAACATTATCTCAGTATGTTACCGAGATGCCTCTGTATTATTTGACCCTAGTTCCACCTATTCATATGTATCCTCGTATTTTGCTCATTATCTAGATATGCCCCTTGAGTCTTTAACTTCATCTGTTCACGTATCTACTCCGGTGGGCGATACTCTTATTATGGACCGTGTGTATAGGTCGTGTGTAGTGACCATTCGGGGACTGGAGACTAGATTGGATCTTCTATTATTTAGTATGGTTGGTTTTGATGTGATATTGGGTATGGATTGGTTGTCTCCCAAAAGTTTTGAGTGATTCGAAGGTATGACTATTTTTCTTTCTGAAATTATTGAAAATGAACTAAAACTGTGTAGCTCGTCACTATCTTCACTTCCTTATATACTTTTGGGGTTCACCCCGTTTTATGGAAAAGATTTCAGTTATCTTAAAAGTCTTGATTTATTTCTGGTTATTGTTGAAAGCATTTTGGTAATGTTGGCTGGCCTAGTATCATCGATAGGCGCCATCACGACGGATCATGTTTTGGGTCGTGATAAGTTGGTATCAGAGCCTAGGCTACACAGGTCTCACGAGTCATGAGAAGGTTTAGTAGAGTCTTGCAGATCGGTACGGAGACATCTGTACTTATCTTCGAGAGGCTACAGAACCCTTAGGAAACTTCATATTCTTGAATTCTTATCGTGTGAATCTATTGATTCTGGTAACTAAACTTCTGTTATTCTATTCTCTCACAGATGGTGAGGACACGTGCTACCGGTCAGGACGGACATCCACCAGTACCGCCAGTTGGGGCCATGAGAGGCCGAGGTCGCGGTAGAGGCCGTGGTAGGGGCAGGGGTATAGCCCGCACAGCAGGTAGGGCGTCACCTCCATAGCCACCAGCTGCCGCAGTCCAGGATCAGGTCCCAATTATAGATGCACCAACGAGACCAGCTCAGGAACCAAAATGTGCCTATTGTTATCCTAGGCCTTCAGGAGGCCTTAGCTAGATTTTGACCGTGTGCATCAGTCTTGTTCAAGCGGTCTCTGTTCCGACCGCAGCAGCCACTTCTGAGGCCGGGGGAGGTGCTCAGACTCCCGCTGCTCGCACACCCGAGCTGGTGATACATGCACTTCAGACACGGGTGGCACCACCAGCCCAACCGGTTGAACCTACTCAGGACTATGAGGTTCCTGTCATGCCTGATAATGAGCAGCATAGATTGGAGAGGTTTGGTAGACTTCAGCCTTTGACTTTCAGCGGTGTAGAGGGCGAGGATGCCCAGGGTTTCTTGGATAAATGTTAGAGGATTCTCCGTACAACAGGTATTCTGGAGACCGATGGGGTCTCGTTCACTACCTTTCAGTTCTCTAGAGCTGCCTTCACTTGGTGGGAGGCTTATTAGAGGCGTAGGCCTATTGGTGCAACCCCCTTACATGGCAGCAATTTTCTGTTCTCTTCCTGAAGAGGTATGTGCCCCAATCACGCAGAGAGGAGCTGTGCAGGCAGTTTGACCAGTTGCGTCAGGATTATATGACTCTGACACAGTACGAGATGACATTTTCTGAGTTGGCCCGCCATGCTATTTAGTTGGATCCCACGGACAGGGAGTGGATCAGGAGGTTCGTTGATGGCTTCACATATCAGCTGTAGATTCTTATAACTAGGGAGAGGGTGTCTGGTGCTTCTTTTGAGAAGGGTTTTGACATTGCTCGTGATAAAGAGTCGATTCGCCGCCATGTGCGAGTAGAGAGGGAGGCCAAGAGGCCTCGTAGATCTGGTAGTTTTGGTGGTGTTCCTTCTAGGGTTCAGTTTCACCACGGCAGAGGTCGTCCTTTCAGGCATTCTCAGACGGCCCACCCAGCCCACCGTGGTGCACCATCGGGTCATGGTTTTCATAGTTCTCAGCAGGGTCATTCATCTCTCAATGCCCTTCAGCCTCAAAGTTCGTCCTGTGCTCCATCGGTTGAAGGCTCGTCTATGGTAGGTTCTTTTACCAGTTATCCCGATGCTCGAGGCTCCCTTCAGTCCCCACCACCAGCAACAGGGATTTATTTTGAGTGTGGGGAGTTTGGGCATATATGGAGGCTGGGTCCTCATCATCAGGGAGGTCTAGCGCAGTACAGGGGTTAGATTGCATCTTCAGCACCAGTTACATCATCACCCCCAGTCAGCTCGGGGTGGAGCTTAGTTAGTTAGGGTCGCCTAAGAAGGGGAGGCCAATCAGGTGGAGGTCAGGTCCGTTCCTATGCTCTTCCTTCTAGACCAGATGCTATTGCTTCAGACACAGTGATCACAAACATTATCTCAGTATGTTACCGAGATGCCTCTGTATTATTTGACCCTAGTTCCACCTATTCATATGTATCCTCGTATTTTGCTCATTATCTAGATATGCCCCTTGAGTCTTTAACTTCGTCTGTTCACGTATCTACTCCGGTGGGCGATACTCTTATTATGGACCGTGTGTATAGGTCGTGTGTAGTGACCATTCGGGGACTGGAGACTAGATTGGATCTTCTATTATTTAGTATGGTTGGTTTTGATGTGATATTGGGTATGGATTGGTTGTCTCCCTATCATGCTATTTTAGACTGCCACACTAAGATTGTAACGTTGACGATGCCGGGGTTTCCTCGGATTGGGTGGCGAGCATCTTTAGATTATGTCCCCAGTAGAGTGATTTCATACTTGAAGGCCCAAAGGATGGTTGGGAAGGGTTGTTTAACCTATTTGGCCTTTGTGAGAGATGTCAGTGCAGAGACCCCCACTATTAGTTCTGTTCTGGTTGTGCACGATATTCCGAATGTCTTTCTTGCAAACCTATCGGGCATGCCGCCGAATAGGGATATTGATTTCAGTATTGATTTGGTGCCGGGCACTCAGCCTATTTCTACTCCACCATACCATATGGCACCAGCTGAGTTGAAGGAGTTGAAGGAGCGGCTTTAGGAGCTCCTTGAGAAGGGGTTATTAGGTGTAGCGTCTCACCTTGGGGTGCACCTGTTCTATTTGTGAAGAAGAAGGATGGCACTATGAAGATGTACATTGATTATAGGCAGTTGAACAAAGTCACAATCAAGAACAAGTATCCTTTGCCTCGTATTGATGACGACTAGCTTCGGGGAGCGAGGGTGTTTTCCAAGATTGATTTGAGGTCAGGGTATCACCAGTTGAAGATTTGGGACTCGAATATTCATAAGATAGCTTTTAGGACCAGATATGTTCATTATGAGTTCCTTGTGATGTATTTTGGGCTGACCAATGCCCCAGCAACGTTCATGCATTTGATGAACAATGTGTTCCAGCCTTATCTCGACTTGTTTGTTATTGTATTCATTGATGATATCCTGATGTACTCTCGTAGCAAGGAGGAGCATGCCCAGCATTTGCGAATTGTGTTGCAGCGGTTGAGGGAGGAGAAACTTTATGGTAAGTTAACCAAGTGTGAGTTTTGGATTAGTTCAATGGTGTTCTTGGGGCACGTGGTGTTCAGTGAGGGCATTCGGGTTGATCCGAAGAAGATAAAGGCGGTCCAGAGTTGGCCCAGACCGTTCTCAACCACAGAGATTCATAGCTTTCTTGGTTTGGCGGATTATTACTGTCGGTTAGTGCAGGGTTTCTCTTCTATTGCATCGCCCTTGACCAAATTGACCCAAAAGGGTGGTCCTTTCAGGTGGACGGATGAGTGTGAGGTGAACTTTCAGAAGCACAAGACTGCCTTGACCAAAACTCCAGTGTTAGTTCTGCCATCATCTTCTGGTTCATATTTAGTATATTGTGATGCTTCTCGGATCGGTATTGGGTGTGTTTTGATGCAGGAGGGTAGAGTGATTGCTTATGCTTCTCGTCAGTTGAAGACCTATGAGAAGAACTACACTGTTCATGATATGGAGTTAGCTGCCATTGTTCACGCGTTGATTATTTGGAGGCATTATCTCTATAGTGTGTCTTATGAGGTGTTTACTGATCATTGTAGCGTCCAACATTTGTTCAAATAGAAGGATCTCAATTTGAGGCAGCGAAGATGGTTGGAGCTGCTAAAGGACTATGATATTACCATTTTGTATCAATTGAGAAAGGCCAATGTGGTGGCTGATGCCTTGAGTATGAAGGCAGTGAGTATGGGCAGTCCTGCATTTATTCCTATTTAAGAGAGATCTCTTGTAGTTGACGTTCAGGCTTTGGCCAACCAACTTGTGATATTGGATATTTCAGAGCCCAGTTGGGTTCTAGCTTGTATGGTTTCTCGGTATTCCTTGTTTGATCGAATCAGAGAGCGCCAGTACGATGATCCTCATTTGCTTGTCCTCAAGGACAGGGTGCAACATGATGATGCCAGGGATTTGACTATTGGAGATGATGAGTTATTGAGGATGCAGTGCCGGATATATGTGCCCAATGTAGATGGGCTTCAGGAGTTGATTGTAGAGGAGGTCTAGTCACGGTATTCCATCCATCCGGGTGCCGCGAAGATGTACTATGATTTGAGACAGCACTATCGGTAGAGGAGAATGAAGAAAGATATAGTTGGATTTGTAGTTCAGTGTCTGAACTATGAACATATGAAATATGAGCATTAGAGGCCGAGTGTCTTGCTTCGGCAGATAGAGATCCCAGAGTGGAGTGGGAGCGAATCACCATGGATTTCATAGTTGGGCTCCCATGGAATTTTAGGAAGTTCGATGCTACTTGGGTGATTGTGGATCGGCGACCAAGTTCGCGCACTTCATTCCTGTGAGTACCACATATTCTTCTGAAGGGTTGGCTGAGATTTACATCAGAGAGATTGTTTGCCTGCACGGTGTGCCAGCTTCCGTCATTTCAGATAGAGGCACGCGTTTTACATCACAGTTTTGGAGAGCCATGCAGCGAGAGTTGGGCTCTCAGGTTGAGTTGAGCACATCATTTCATCCTCAGATAGACGGACAGCCTGAGCGCACTATAGTTAGATTGGTTTAAGCTAGGTGGTGGTTCATGGAACCAGTTTCTAACACTCGCTGAGTTTGCCTACAACTATAGTTATCAGTCGAGCATTCAGATGGCTTCATATGGGGCTTTATATGGGAGGCGGTGTAGATCCCATTGGGTTGGTTTAAGCTAGGTGAGGCTAGGCGTCTGGGTACCGACTTAGTTCAGGATGCTTTGGAGAAGGTGAAAGTGATTCAGGAGTGGCTTCGTACAGCACAGTCAAGGCAAAAGTGTTATGCTGACAGGAAGGCCCGTGATGTGTCTTATATGGTTGGGGAGAAAGTTCAACTGAAGGTTTCACACCATGAAGGTTGTTATGAGGTTTGGGAAGAAGGGCAAGCTGTGCCCTTGGTTTATTTGGCCTTTTGAGGTGCTTTGAGGATTAGGGAGGTGGTGTATGAGCTTGTTTTTCCACTTAGCTTATCGAGTGTCCATCTAGCATTTCATGTTTCTATGCTTCAGAAGTATATCGACGATCTATCTCATGTTTTTGATTTTAGCACGGTTCAGTTGGATGGTGATTTGACTTATGATGTGGAGCCAGTGGCTATTTTGTAGCGCCAGGTTCGAAAAGTTGAGGTCAAAGAATATAGGATCAGTGAAAGTGCAGTAGAGAGGTCAGCCAATGGAAGAGGCTACTTCGAAGACCGAGCGGGAGATGGGGTGCAAATATCCACACCTATTTGAGGCTCCAGGTATGTTTCCAGACCCGTTCAAGGACAAATGTTTGTTTAAGAGGGGGAGGATGTAACGACTCGACCAGTCGTTTCAAGAGTTGTAGCCCCATTACCCCCTTTTCTGTTTCTTTTGTGTTCTATAGCTGTATTTTGACTTACCGGGTTAGTTGGTTCGGATCCGGAGTGGTCTTGGAGTGAATTGAGACACTTAGTCTCTTATGAGAAAGTTTAAGTTGAAAACATTGACCGAATATTGACTTATGTGTAAACGACCTTGGATTTGAATTTTGATGGTTCTGTTAGCTCCGTTGGTAATTTTGGTCATAGGAGCGCGTCCGGAATGTGATTTGGAGGTCTGTAGTAGAATTAGGCATTAATTGGCGGAAGTTGGAAGTTTGGCGATTTTGGCCAGCAGTGGAAATTTTGATATCGGGGTCGAAATGGAATTCCGGAAGTTGGAGTAGGTTCATGGTGTCATTTCTGGCTTGTGTGTAAAATTTGAGGTCATTCGGACATGATTTGATAGGTTTCGGCATCGTTTGTGGAATTTGGAAGTTTAGAAGTTCTTAGGCTTGAATCCGTGGGTGATTTGGTGTTTTGATGTTGTTTTGAGTGATTCGAAGGTTCGACTAAGTTCTTATGATGGTATGGGACGTGTCGGTATGTTTGGTTGTGGTTCCTTAGGTACTCGAGGTGATTTTGGGTGGTTATCAGATTGTTTGGAGTTGAAGGAGTGCTGCTGAAGTTGCTGGTTCTGGTATTTTCGCACCTGCGGTGGGGATTCCGCAGATGCGGCCCCGCAGAGGTGAGTTCCTTATGCTTATCTATGTTCGATAATGGTGTTTCCCCACTGATTTTACACCTAGTTGGTGAGTTTTTGAGATGAAATTTGGGAGGTTAGGGCTTGAGAATTGGAGGGTGAGTTTTGGGGATTTGGAGGAGCAAATCATGTCGGATTTTGATGAAATTAGCGTGGTAGCTCGTGAGTGAAGGAGCTTTATAGTTTTGTGACTTTTGTCAGATTTGGAGACGTGGGCCGGGTGGCCGAGTTTGAGCCAATTTCGGGATTTGAGTCCAATTTTGTAATTTTTCTTGTGGAATTAGTTTCTTTGGCATATATTGATTGTGTTGTATTACCTGTGGCTAGATTAGAGATGTTTGGAGGCCGATTCGATAGGCAAAGGCATCGCGGAGTAGGATCTTGCTCGGATTGAGGTGAGTTATAATTGTAAATCTGGTACTGAGGGTATGAAACACTGGACATTGTGTCTTGTCACTATTTTGGAGGTGACACACATGCTAGGTGATGAGCGTGCGAGCGTGCATCGAGGGGATTATGACTTGGTCTGTCCCGTAGAACTGTAAAGTTAAACAACATGTTGTTAGCTGTATGCTCTCTATATGTTATGAATGATTGACTGTAAATCATGTTAGAAACCATTTTTAGGCTATATGTTGGCACTGTTGGGTCCCGTAGGGGCCGCGTTACATGTTTAATTTCCTGTTAAATGCAATTTGTACTCAATCACAAGCACATCACATCTCAGTCTCTGTTATTCTGTTCGATGCATCATGTTATTGCTGTTTGGGCTGATTTTCCTGATATCTGAGAGCCCGAGAGACTGGAGAGATTGATGACTAAGTGAGGCGGAATGCCTGATTGTGAGGATATTTATAGGATCGGGCTGCACACCGTAGCATGTTTTATTGAGTTATGCCATGATTGTCTTGTTATAGGGCTTAGGCTGAAGGAGCCATTCCGGAGTCTGCACAACCCCAGTGAGTGCAAGTACCTACTGAGTGCGAGTGCCGAGTGCCGAGTGCTGAGTGATTGTGAGGAATGAGTGATTGTGAGGAATAAAGATGATTGCTTGAGAGGCAGTATATATGATTACATTATTGATGCACACAGTTGCCTGATACCCATGTTTTGGAAACTATTGAAAGACATTCTTATCTGGTTTTACTTGAACTTGTCAAAAATAATTTGATTTGGCTTGAATTGCCGGAACTTGGGAAGTGTAATTATTATACTTTCTGAAGTTATTGAAATGAACTAAAACGGTGTAGCTCGTCACTATCTTCAGTTCCTTATTTATTATTGCTACTTATTGAGTTGGTGTACTCACGTTACTCCCTATGCCTCGTGTGCAGATACGGGAGCTGTTAGACACGGAGGTTGTTCATAGTACTCGTATCATTGGAGATCGCGAGGTAGCTGCCGGCATTCGCAGTCGTGCTTTCTTCTTCTCTATCTTTCTTTAATTTCTGTATTTTGGATTCCAGACTATGTTAGTCTTGTTACTTTCAGACCGGTTATGTTAGATGCTCATGACAAGTGACACACCGATGTCGGGCTTTATTTCCGCACTTGTATTTTGGGGTTTACAACGTTTAATGGCAACGATTTCAGTTATTTTAATAGTCTTGATTTATTTCCGGTTATTGTTGAAAGAATTTTGATAATGTCAGTTGGCCTAGTATCATCGATAGGCGCCATCACGACGGGTCGTGTTTTGGGTCGTGACAAGTTGGTATTAGAGCCTAGGATACATAGGTCTCACGAGTCATGAGAAGGTTTAGTAGAGTCTTGCGCATTCATACAGAGACGTCTGTACTTATCTTTGAGAGGCTGCAGAACCCTTAGGAAACTTCACATTCTTGAATTCTTATCATGCGAGTATGTTAGTTCTGGTAACTAATCTTCTGTTATTCTATCCTCTCACAGATGGTGAGGACACGTGCTATCGGTCAACACAGACAACCGCCAGTAACACCGGTTGGGGCCGCGAGAGGCTGATGTCATAGAAGAGGCCGTGGTAGGGGCAGAGGTACAACCCGCACAGTAGGTAGGGTGGCACCTGCCGATCCACTAGCTGCCCAAGTCCAGGATCAGGTCCCAGTTGTAGATGCACCAGCGGGATCAGCTCAGGCACAAGTTGTGCCTATTGTTATCCCAGGCATTCAGGAGGCCTTAGCTTAGATTTTGATCGTGTGCACCAGTCTTGCTCTAGCAGTCTCTATTCCAGCCGCAACAGCCACTTCTCAGGCCGGGGGAGGTGCTCAGACTTCCGCCGCCCGCACACCCGAGCAGGTGGTATAGGGACTTTAGACACCGGGGATACCACCAGCCCAGTCGGTTGCACTTGCTCATGACTATGGGGTTCCTGTCATGCCTGATGATGAGTAGCGTAGTTGGAGAGGTTTGGTAGAATTCAGCCTCTGACTTTCAGCGATGCAAATGAGGGCGAGGATGCCCGGGGTTTCTTGGATAAGTGTTAGAGTATTCTCCGTATAGCAGGTATTCTGGGGACCAATGGGGTCTCGTTCACTACCTTTCAGTTCTCTAAAGCTACCTTCACTTGGTGGGAGGATTATGAAAGGCATAGGCCTGTTGGCGCAATGCCATTACATTGCAGCAGTTTTCCATTCTCTTCCTGGAGAAGTATGTGCCCCAATCACGCAGAGAGGATCTGCGTAGGCAGTTTCAGCAGTTGCGTCAGGATTATATGACTGTGACGCAGTACGAGATGAGATTTTCTGAGTTGGCCCGTCATGCTTTTTGGTTGGTTCCCACGGACAGGTAGATGATCAGGAGGTTCATTGATGGCCTCACATATCAACTGCAGATTCTTATGACTAGGGAGAGGGTGCTTGGTGCTTCTTTTGAGGAGGTTGTTGACATTGCTCAGGAAAAAGAGTCGATTCGCCACCAGGAGCGAGTAGAGAGGGAGGCCAAGAGGCCTTGTGGATCCGGTAGTTTTGGTGGTATTCCTTATGGGGGTCAGTTTCACCACGGCATAGGTCGTCCTTTCAGGCATGCTCAAACAGCACGCCCAGCCCATCGGGTCATGGTTTTCAAAGTTCTAAGCATGGTCATTCATCTCTCAATGCCCTTTAGTATCAGAGTTCGTCTCGTGCTCCATTGGTTCAAGGCTCGTCTATGCCAAGTTCTTCTACCAGTTATCCCAGTGCTCGGGGCTCCCTTCAGTCCCCACCATCAGCGTCGGGGAGTTATTTTGAGTATGGGGAGTTTGGGCATATGTGGAGGCATGGCCCTCGTTATCAGGTAGGTCCAGTGCAGCAGAGGGATCTGGCTACATCTTCAACACCAGTTACATCACCACCCGCCCAGTCAACTCGGGGTGGAGCTCAGTCAGCTGGGGTCGCCCAAGAGGGGGAGGCCAATCAGGTGGACGTCAGGCCCGATCCTATGCTCTTCCTGCCAGACCAGATGCCATTGCTTTAGACACAGTGATCACATGCATTGTCGTAGTATGTCACCGAGATACCTCTGTATTAATTGACCCTATTTCCATATATTCATATGTATCCTCGTATTTTGCTCATTATTTGGATATGCCCCGTGAGTCTTTAACTTCATCTGTTCATGTATCTACTCCGGTGGGCGGAACTATTATTGTGGACTATGTGTATAGGTCGTGTGTAGTGACCATTGGGGGATTAGAGACTAGAGTGGATCTTCAATTGCTTAGTATGGTTGATTTTGATGTGATATTGGGTATGGATTGGATGTCTCCTTATCATGCTATCTTAGACTGCCATGCTAAGACTGTAATGTTGGCGATGCCGGCGTTACCTTGGATTGAGTGGCGATGTTCTTTTGATCGAGGTTCTTTTGATTATGTCCCCAGTAGAGTGATTCCATACTTGAAGTCCCAGCGGATTGTTGGGAAGGGTTGTTTAACCTATTTGGCTTTTGCGAGAGATGTCAGTGCAGAGACCTTACTATTGATTTTGTTCCGGTGTGCGCGATTTTCCTGATGTGTTTCCTGGAGATCTGCCGGGCATGCCGCCGGACAGGGATATTGACTTCGATATTGATTTGGTACCGGGCACTCAGCCTATTTCTATTCCACCATACTGTAAGGCACCGACTGAGTTGAAGGAGCAGCTTCTGGAGCTCCTTGAGAAGGGGTTTATTAGGACTAGCGTGTCACCTTGGGTCGCACCTGTTCTATTTGTGAAGAGGAAAGATGGCACTATGAGGATGTACATTGATTATAGGCAGTGAACAAAGTCTCAATCAAGAACAAGTATCCTTTGCCTCGTATTGATGATCTATTCGACTAGCTTCATGGAGCGAGGGTGTTTTCCAAGATTGATATGAGGTTAGGGTATCACCAGTTAAAGATTCGGGACTCGGATATTCTTAAGACAATTTTCAGGACCCAATATGGTCATTATGATTTCCTTGCGATGTCTTTTGGGCTGACCAATGCCCAGCAACGTTCATGCATTTGATGAATAGTGCGTTCTTGCCTTATCTCGACTCGTTTGTCATTGTATTCATTGATGATATCCTGGTGTACTCTAGTAGCTAGGAGGAGCATGCCCAACATTTGCAGATTGTGGTGTAGCGGTTGAGGGAGGAGTAAATTTATGCTAAGTTCTCCAAGTGTGAGTTTTGGATCAGTTCAGTGGCGTTCTTAGGGAATGTGGTGTCCAGTGAGGGCATTCACGTTGATCCGAAGAAGATAGAGGCGGTCCAGAGTTGGCCTAGATCGTCCTAAGCCACAGAGATTCATAGCTTTCTTGGTTTGGCGGGTTATTACAATCGGTTCGTGCAATGATTCTTTTCTATTGCATCGCCTTTGACCATATTGACCCAAAAGGGTGCTCTTTTCAGGTGGTTAGATGAGTGTGAGGCGAGCTTTCAGAAGCTCAAGACTGCCTTGAACACAACTCTAGTGTTAGTTCTGCCATCAGTTTCTGGTTCATATTTAGTATATTGTGATGCTTCTCGGATAGGTATTGGGTGTGATTTGATGTAGGAGGGTAGAGTGATTGCAAATGCTTCTTGTCAGTTGAAGCCCCATGAGAAGAACTACCCTGTTCATGATTTGGAGTTGGCTGCCATTGTTCACGCGTTGAAAATTTGGAGGCATTATCTTTATGGTGTGTCTTGTGAGGTGTTTACTGATCATCGTAGCCTCCAACACTTGTTCAAATAGAAGTATCTCAATTTGAGGCAGCATAGATGGTTGGAGTTGCGAAAAGACTATGATATTACCATTTTGTATCATCCGGGAAAGGCCAATATGGTGGCCGATGCCTTGAGTAGGAAGGCAGTGAGTATGGGCAATATTGCATTTATTCCTGTTGGAGAGAGACCTCTTACGGTTGATGTTCAGGCTTTGGCCAACCAGCTTGTGAGATTGGATATTTCAGAGCGCAGTCAGGTTCTAACTTGTATGGTTTCTCGGTCTTCCTTGTTTGATCGCATCAAAGAGCGCAGTATGATGATCCTCATTTGCTTGTCCTCAAGGACACGGTTCAGCATGATGATTCCAGGGATTTGACTATTGGAAATGATGGGGTATTGAGGATGCAGCGCCGATATGTGTGACCAATGCAGATGGGCTTAGAGGAGGCCCACAGTTTGCAGTATTCCATCTATCCGGATGCCGCTAAGATGTACCAGGATTTGAGACAACACTACTGTTGGAGTAGAATGAAGAAAGATATCGTTGGATTTGTAGCTCGGTGTCTCAACAGTGAACAAGTGAAATATGAGCATCAAAGGTCTGGTGGCTTGCTTCAGTGGATAGAGATTCCAAAGTGGAAGTAGGAGCGGATCACCATGGATTTCGTAGTTGGGCTCCCACGGACTTCGAGGAAGTTCGATGCTATTTGGGTTATTGTGGATCGGCTGACCATGTCCGCGTAGTTCATTCCTGTGAGTACCACCTATTCTTCAGATCGGTTGGCTAAGATTTACATCAGAAAGATTGTTCGCCTACATGGTGTGCTAGTTTCCATTATTTCAGATAGAGGCATACAGTTTACATTGTAGTTTTGGAGATCCGTGCAGCGAGAGTTGGGCACATAAGTTGAGTTGAGCACATCATTTCATCCTCAGACAGACGGGCAGTCCGAGTGCACTATTCAGATTTTGGGGGACATGTTACGTGCTAGTTTCATTGGTTTTGGTGGTTCATTGAACCAGTTTCTATCACTCGCGGAGTTTTCCTACAACAACACTTATCGGTCGAGCATTCAGATGGCTCCGCATGAGGCTTTATATGGGAGGCGGTGTAGATCCCTAATGGGTTGGTTTGATCCGGGTGAGGCTAGGCTTTTCGGTACCGACTTGGTTCATGATGCCTTGGACAAGGTGAAAGTGATTCAGGAATGGATTCGTAAAGCACAATCAAGGCAAAAGAGTTATGCTGACAGGACGGTCCGTGATGTGTCTTATATGGTTCGGAAGAAGGTTCAACTGAAGGTTTCACCCATGAAGGGTGTTATGAGGTTTGGGAAGAAGGGCAAGTTGAGCCCTCGGTTCATTGGGCCTTTTGAGGTGTTTTGGAGGATTGGGAGGTGGCCTATGAGCTTGCTTTGCCACCCAACTTATCAAGTGTCCATCCAGTATTTCAAGTTTCTATGCTTCAGAAATATATCGACGATCCATCTAATGTTTTGGATTTCAACATGGTTCAGTTGGATGGTGATTTGACTTATGATGTGGAGCCGGTGGCTATTTTGGAGCGTCATGTTCGAAAGGTTAGGTCAAAGGATATATCATCAGTGAAAGTGCAGTGGAGAGGTCAACCCATGGAGGAGGCTACTTGGAAGACCGAGCGGGAGATGCGGAGCAGATATACATACCTATTTGAGGCTCCAGTTATGTTTCTAGACCCGTTCGAGGACGAACGTTTGTTTAAAAGGGGGAGGATGTAACGGCCCGACTGGTCGTTTCGAGAGTTGTAGCCCTGTTTCCTCTTTTTCTGCTTCTTTTATGTTCTATAGGTGTATTTTGACTTATCGGGTTAGTTGGTTCGGGTACAGAGTGGTCTTGGAGTGAATTGAGACACTTTGTCTCTTATGAGAAGGTTTAAGTTGGATTCGGGACGTTTGGAGGCTGATTCGACAGGCAAAGGCATCCCGGAATAGGATCTTGCTCGGATTGAGGTTAGTAACAGTTGTAAATCTGGTCCTGAGGGTATGAAACTCCGGACATTGTGTCTTGTGACTATTTTGGATGTGACGCACATGCTAGGTGACGGGCGTGTGGGCGTGCAGCGAGGGGATTGTGACTTGGTCCATCCCGTAGAATTGTAAAGTGAAACAACATGCTGTTAGCTATATGCTCTCTATGTGTTATGAAATATTGACTGTAAATCATGTTAGAAACCATGTTTAGGCTACATGTTGGCACTGTTGGGTCCCGTAGGGGCCGTGTTACATGTTTAATTGCCTGTTAAATGCAACTTGTACTCAATCACAATTTTTACTCGCACATCACATCTCGGTCTCTGTTATTCTGTTCGATGCATCATGTTATTGCTGTTTGGGCTGATTTTTCTGATATCTGAGAGCTCGAGAGACTACAGAGATTGATGACTGAGTGAGGCCGGGGGCCTGATTGTGAGGATATTTATGCGATCGCCCTGCACACCACAACATGTTTTATTGATTTATGCCACGATTGGCTTGTTATAGCGCTTGGGCTGAAGGAACGCCCCGGAGTCTGCACACCCCCATGAGCGCAGGTACCTACTGAGTGTGAGTGCGGAGTGTTGAAAGATTGTGAGGAATGAGTGACTGGGAGCAATGAGTGATTGTGAGGTTGGAGTGATTGGGAGGACCGAGAGATGATTGCCTAAGAGGCATTATATGATTACATTGCTGATGCACACCGTTGCTTGATATCCATGTTTTGAAAACTGTTGGAAGACATTCTTATCAGGTTTTACTTGAACTTGACAAAAATAAACTGGTTTTACTTGAATTGCCGGAAATTGTGAAGTATGACTATTTTCCTTCCTAAAATTATTGAAAATGAACTAAAACTGTGTAGCTCGTCACTATCTTCACTTCCTTATTTATGATTGTTACTTACTGAGTTGGTGTACTCACTTTACTCCTTGCACCTCGTGTGCAGATCCGGGAGCTGTTGGACGCGGAGGTTGTTGATAGTACTCGTAGCTGGTCATTAGAGATTCCAAGGCAGCTGCCGGCGTTAGCAACCCTTCTTTCTTCTTCCTTATCTTTCCTTATTTTCTTTATTTTGGATTCTAGACCATGTTAGTCTTGTTACTTTCGGATCAGTTATGTTAGATGCTCATGACAAGTGACACCCCGATGTCGGGCTTTATTTCTGCAATTATGTTTTGGGGTTCACCCCGTTTTATGGCAAAGATTTCAGTTATTTTAAATTCTTGATTTATTTCTGGTTATTGTTGAAAGAGTGTTGGTAATGTCGGCTAGCCTAATATCATCGATAGGCGCCATCATGACAGGTCGTGTTTTGGGTGTGACAGCATCAGCGGAATCCATCGCGGGTGCGCACTGGCCATCGCAGAAGCGATTTGCGCGGATGTGGCATTTTGTCTATAGCTGCGAGTTCTTGGCTAGGCAGTGAGGACCGCAAGAGCAGAATTTTGACCGCACCTACAGAGCTGCAGTGTCACAACCCGGATTTCCCACCCACAGGAGTCGTGATGGCGCCTACTAGTGAAAGCTAGGCAAGCCAATCAACTGAGTTATTTGCCTTATTTCCATTTTTAAATTCGTTAACAACTAAAAGCCAACAGTTAATAATCAACAAAATTTAATAAGCGGAAGAATTAAATTCCAAGTTTACTGTTACTGCTAAGGCCATTCCATAAAAAAACTACCCAAGATTTGGTGTCACAACTTCACAGACTGTCTAAGAGTACTACAAATAAAGGTCTGAAAGAAATAACTAAATACTGTCTCTGGGATTACATAAAAGAAACAGGAAAATAGATAGAGCGAGACACCAAGGCCTGCGAACGCCTGCAGGTGCAGGACTACCTCGGGTCGCCTGATGAACAAGAAACAACAATCTCACTGCGGTCCGAAGTCTACAGCACTGGGATCTGCATAGAAGAGTGCAAAGTGTAGTATCAGCACAACCTACCCCATGTGATGGTAAGTGCCTAGACTAACCTCGGCGAAGTAGTGAGGAGGCTAGGACCAGACTACCAAATAAACCTGTGTAGATAAATAATGTACAGCGGAAAAATTACAGCAATAATATGCAGTCAAAGGATGGGAGGGGCGGAACATGCTATGGGGAAATATCAAATGGCAACAGGAGGACAACAGTTAAATATCTGGAACACCACAATTCAATTATCAACACGAATCGGAAATCAAATAAGTGCACGGCATCACCCTTCGTGCTTTTACTCTCATCCTCACCATAAAATCAATATAAGCTGCACGACATCACCCTTTTTGCTTTTACTCTCATCCTCACCATAAATCAATATAATCGGCACGGAATGGCACATCTGCACAGCATCAGCCTTCGTGCTTTACACTCTTCCTCACAAAATAATACACAGCATCACCATTCGTGCTTTAACACTCTCTCACCAAAACAATGCACGGCATCACCCTTCGTGCATTACACTCTTCCTTACCCAAACAACAAATACAAACAATAGGGGCAAGGAATAAATGAATCATAATAAAATCCCAGCAAGGGAACGGTATCAAAAGAACAACATCCCGGCATGGGAACAACATTAGAATCAACAACGTCCCCACAAGGGATACAACGACAACAACAACAACCCAGTATAATCCCACTTAGTGGGGTCTGGGGAGGGTAGTGTGTACGCAGACCTTACCCCTACCCTGGGGTAGAGAGACTGTTTCCAAATAGACCCTCGGCATCCTTCCCTCCAAGAACTTCCCACCTTGCTCTTGGGGAGACTCGAACTCACAACCTCTTGGTTGGAAGTGGAGGTTGCTTACCATCAGAGCAACACCTCTTGTCTGTCCCGGCAAGGGATCAATACCATAATTCTCTTGTCATTTTCACATTTATCTCACAACTTGGTTCACAATTTGAGCCAATGCTCTATAAGGTCAATTGCCAATTATACTTTTACAAATCACTTTGCAACTTGAGCCAATGCTCTTCAATAAACAAATACCAATATTTTTTCCACAAACCTTGCTCAACAATAGCAATCACCACATTAAGCATGAACAATACAACGGAGTCACATTAATCATAACATAAGACTCACGGGCATGCTTAACACCAACGTATAGATACTCGTCACCATGCCTATACATCGTACTCAACAAATAACACATAGCAAATAGTACACAACTCGTAATCCCTCAAGCTAAGGTTAGACCAAACACTTACCTCGATGCCTCGAACACAGTTCAAGCCTCAACTATCGCTTTACCTCTTGATTCCACCACCAATTCGTTCGTATCTAGCCAAAAGTTACTTAATTATATCAATAAATGCTAAATGAAACAATTCTAATGCATGGAAATAAGTTTTCTAAAGTTTTCCCCAAAAAGTCAAAAATCGACCCCGGCCCCGCATGGTCAAAACTCGAGGTTTGAACAAAAAACCGACTACCCATTCACTCACAAACTCAAATATATAATTTTTTTTGAAATCGGACCTCAAACCGAGGTCCAAATCCCCAAAATTTGAAAAACCTATGTTCTACCCAAAACACCCAATTTCCCCCATGAAAACCTTTGATTTTGAGTTGAAATCATGTGAAAAGATGTTAAAGATTGAAGAAAACAAGTTGGAGATAACTTACAATCGATTAGGAAAAGAAATTGCCTTTGAAAAATCGCCCTAGAGTGTTTTGGTTTTGAAGAGATATGAAAAATGGTTGAAAATACGTCTAAGTGTGGATTTACAGGTCTCTAATGTCGCAATTGCGACTAGGGTTCGTAATTGCGAACCCCTTCAGACCTAATATCTTCGCAACTGCGAAGAATATGTCGCAATTGCAACATTGGAAAAAAATCACTAAATGTCGCATTTGCGACAATGGGTTCGCAATTGCGAACCCTGAAGGTTCTTGCTTCTTTCGCATTTGCGAAGCTATTGTTGCATTTGCGACTCCTTGAAGCAGTCTGAGCATTTCGCAATTGCGAAGGAGTGCTCGCTATTGCGAGCAAGGCTGGCCAGGGCCTACTTCGCAATTGCGAAGGGCCCCTTGCAAAATCCCATAATCTTAGGCATCGCATTTGCGATCCATGATCTCGCAATTGCGAGATCAGAGGCCAGCACCAGATCTGCAACCTGCAACATTTTTCCTAAGTCCAAATTTCACTCCGTGGCCTATCAAAAACTCACCCGATCCCTCGGGGCTCCAAACCAAACATGTACTATAACCCAAAAACATACGGACTCGCTCGTGCATTCAAATCACCAAAATAACATCAACAACTATGAATTTAGCATCAAAATCATGAAATCACTTAAGAACTTCAAATTTTCCAATTTTCTCAAATAAGGTCCGATTCACGTCATTTCAAGTTCGTTTCTTACCAAATTTCACAGGCTCGACTCAAATCATATATAAGACCTGTAACGGGCTCTAGAATCAAAATACGGGCCCGATACCAATGGTTTCAAACATACATTCTTCTCTTCATTTCATAATTAATTCAGCAAAACAATTTCTTTCAAAATTCATTTCCCGGGCTTGGGACTTCGGAATTCGATTCCGGGCATACGCTCAAGTGACATATTTTTTCACGGACCTTTCGGGACCGTCAAATCATGGGTTCGGGTCCGTTTACCCAAAATGTTTACCAAAGTCAACTTCAATTCATTTTAAAGTCAAAATTCATCATTTTTCACAGATTTTCAGATATTGGATTTCTAGCTACGCATACGGACTATGCACGCAAATCGAGGTGAGGTAGAAAGAGGTTTTCAAGTCCTTGGAATGCAAAATTTATTTTTAACAACAAGTGATGACCCACATTCTCCACCTCTAAAACAACCGTTCGTCCTCGAACGGACAGAAGAAGGAAGTTCCTGAGTCGGGGAAAAGATGGGGATAACGGCTCCGCATATCGGACTCGGATTCCTACGTCGATGCCTAAGCTGGCTGACCTCTCCACTGAACACGAACAGAAAAAAAACTCTTCGATCACAACTGACGAACCTGCCGATCTAGAATAGCTACCGGCTCTTCCTCGAAAGACAAGTCCTTTTCCAACTGGACAGTGTTGAAATCTAACACGTGGGATGGATCGCCGTGATACTTCCGAAGCATGGACACATGAAACACTGGATGCACGACTAATAAGCTCGGCGGCAACGCAAGTCTGTAAGCCTCCTCTCCCACTCGATCAAGAATCTCAAACGGGCCAATAAACCTAGGGCTAAGCTTCCCCTTTTTCCCAAATCTCATCACAGCATTCATCGGTGACACTCGAAGCAATACCCGCTCACCGACCATAAATGCCAAATCACGAACCTTACGGTCGGCATAACTCTTTTGCCTGGACTGAGCTGTACGAAGCCTATCCTGAATGATCCTGACCTTGTCCAAGGCATCCTGCACTAGATCCGTACCCAACAACCAAGCCTCCCCCATCTCAAACCATCCAACCGACGACCGACACCGCCTACCATATAAAGCCTCCTAAGGAGCCATCTGGATACTCGACTGGTAGCTGTTGTTGTAGGCAAACTCCGCTAAAGGCAAAAACTGATCCCACGAGCTTCCAAAGTCAATGACACAAGCTCTGAGCATATCCTCCAAAATCTGAATAGTCCGCTCAGACTGCCCGTCCGTCTAAGGATGAAACGTTATGCTCAACTCAACCCGTGTGCCAAACTCTCGCTGAACTGCTCTCCAGAAATGTGAAGTAAACTGCGTACCTCGGTGTGAGATGATAGACACGGGCACACCATGAAGAGGGATAATCTCCCGGATATAGATCTCAGCTAACTTCTCGAAAGAATAGGAGAGTGCCACAAGAATGAAATGTGCTGACTTGGTCAGCCTATCAACAATAACCCACTCTGTATCGAACTTCCTGTGAGTCCGTGGGAATCCAACAATGAAGTCCATAGTGATACGCTCCCACTTCCACTCAGGAATCTCAATCTTCTGGAACACACCACCAGGCCTCTGATGCTCATACTTAACTTGCCGACAATTCAAACACCGAGCCACATACGCAACAATGTCCTTCTTTATTCTCCTCCACAAATAATGTTGCCACAAATCCCGATACATCTTGGCGACGCCCGGATGAATAGAGTACCGGGAACTATGGGCCTCCTCTAGAATCAACTCCCGAAGTCCATCCAAAATGGGCACACAAATGCGACCCTGCATCCTCAAAATTCCATCATCTCCTAGGGTAACCTGCTTGGCATCTCCGTGCTGCACCGTGTCTCTAAGGACACACAAATGAGGATCATCATACTGCCGAACTCGGATATGTTCCAATAAAGAAGAATGAGCGACTATGAAAGCTAACACACGATGGGCTCAGAAACATCAAACCTCACAAACTGATTGGCCAAAGACTGAACATCTAAAGCAAGCGGTCTCTCACAAACCGAAATATAATCAAGACTGCCCATACTGGCTGACCTCCTACTCAAAGAATCGGCCACCACATTGGCCTTTCCCGGATGATATAAGATGGTGATATCATAGTCTTTCAATAGCTCCAACCACCTTCTCTTCCTCAAGTTTAGTTCCTTCTGCTTGAACAAGTACTGCAGACTCTTGTGATCCGTGAACACCTCACATGCCACGCCATACAGATAATGCCTCCAAATCTTCAACGCGTGAACAATGGCTGCTAACTCTAAATCATCAACCGGATAGTTCTACTCATGAATCTTCAACTATCGCGAAGCATAGGCAATAATCTTTCCATCCTGCATCAACACCGCACCAAGTCCAATACGGGATGCATCACAATAAACCGTGTAAGGCCCTGAACCTGTGGCCAAAACGAACACTGGTGTCGTAGTCAAAGCTGTCTTGAGCTTATGAAAGCTCGCCTAACACTCATCTGACCATCTGAACTGGGCACCCTTCTGGGTCAACCTGGTCATCGGAGCTGCAATAGATGAAAACCCCTCCACGAACCGACAATAATAGCCTGCCAAACCCAAGAAACTCCGAATCTCTGTAGCCGATGTGGGTAGAGGCCAGTTCTTGACTGTCTCTATCTTCTTTGGATCTACCTAAATAGCCTTTGCTGAAACCACATGACCCAAGAAAGCAACTGAACTCAACCAGAACTCACACTTCGAAAACTTATCATACAGCTGACTATCTCTCAGAATCTGAAGAACCACTCTAAGATGCTGCTCATGCTCCTCCCGGCTGCGGGAATAGATTAAAATACATCTATGAAGACTATCACGAACGAATCCATGTAAGGCCTGAACATTCGGTTCATCAGATCCATAAACGTTGCTGGGGCATTTGTCAACCCGAATGACATCACAAAGAACTCATAATACCCGTACCGAGTGCGAAAAGCTGTCTTAGGGACATCGTATGCTCTAATCCTCAACTGATGGTAGCCAGATCTCAGGTCGATCTTAGAAAACACTTGGGCACCCTGAAGCTTGTTGAACAAATCATCAATCCTCGGCAATGGGTACTTATTCTTGATTGTGACCTTGTTCAATTGCTGGTAATCTATACACATTCTCATCGATCCGTCCTTCTTCTTGACAAACAACACCGGCGCACCCCACGACAAGACAGTGGGCCTAATGAAGCCCTTATCAAGCAACTCTTGCAACTGCTCCTTCAACTCTTTCAACTCAGGTCGGGCCATACGATACGAAGGAATAGAAAAGGGCTGAGTGCCTGGTGTCAAATCAATGCAGAAGTCAATATCCCTGTCGAGTGGCATACCCGACAGGTCTGAAGGAAATACCTTAGGAAACTCAAGAACAATAGGCACAGAGTCAATAGAAGGAACCTCAACACTAGAATCACGAACATAGGCCAAATAGGCCAAACACCCTTTCTCGACCATACGCCGAGCCTTCATATATGAGATAATACTACGGGTAGAATAACTAAGAGTCCCTCTTCACTCTAAACGAGGTAGACTCGGTAAGGCTAAGGTCACTATCTTGGCATGACAATCCAAGATGGCATGGTAAGGTGATAACCAGTCCATCCCCATTATGACATCGAAATCAACCATGTCTAGAAGAAGCAAATCTACACGAGTCTCAAGACCCTCAATCACAACTAACACATGAGCGATGGACTCGATCTACCATAATAGAATCACCCACTGGTGTAGACACATAAACATGAGCACTCAAGGAATCACTAGGCATGACCAGATACGGTGCAAAATAAGATGACACATAGGAGTATGTAGATCCTGGATCAAATAGCACTGAAGCATCCCTACTACAATCCAGAACCGTACCTGTGATAACTACATCGGATGCCTCAGCCTCCGGCCTGGCCGGAAGAGCATAAAATCGGGGCTGGGCCCCACCACCCTGGACTACATCTCTAGGACGACCTGCTGCTTGCTGACCTCCACCTCTAGCGCCCTGAGCTCTACCTCTAGCACCTCTATCTCCACCTCTAGCATCTCTACCTCTACCCCTGGCTGGCTGGGCAGGCTGTGGAACACTCGGTGCCTGAACCATGGCATGGGAACCCGGATGTTGAGAGCTGCACGATGCTCGAGGACAAAATCTATCAATGTGACCCGTATCACCACAAGTATAACAAGTCCTCGGCTACTGAGACTGCTGACCCTGACGAACTGAATGGCCACCCCGAAAACTCTAGAGCGATGGTTCACTAATAGGAGCTGGTGGTGCACTGTAGGAATGTTGATCAAAATACTGCATGTGAGAACCATGGCCACCTGAAGCACCGTGAGAAACCTGAAGCGCTGATTGAAAAGGCCTAGGGGGATGGCCTCTACCATACGAATCCCTGCCTCCAGACGAGGAGCCACTTTATCTGCCTGAATAACGAGGCCTCTTGTCGGACCCCTAACCACCTCCCTGTGATAAAACCATCTCAACCCTCTTGGCCACATTGGCTGCCTCCTGGAAAGAAATCTCACTCCCCATCTCCTTAGCCATCTGGAGTCGAATAGGCTGGATAAGTCCCTCAATGAACCTCCTCACTCTCTCTCTCTCTCAGTGGGAAGTATAAGTAGAGCATGAAGGGCCAACTCGATAAACCTGGTTTCGTACTGAGTAACTGTCATGGAACCCTGCTAGAGGCGCTCAAACTGCCTCTGATAGATCTCTCTCTTAGTAACGGGAAGAAACCTTTCCAAGATCAGCTGAGTAAACTGCTCCCAAGTCAAAGCTGGTGATCCGGCTGGTCTAGCCAAGTAGTAATCTCTCCACCAAGTCTTGGCGGATCCAGATAAGCGAAAAGTAGCAAAGTCGACTCTATTAGTCTCCACTATCCCTATGTTCCCGAGAACCTCGTGACACCTATCTAGATAATCTTGGGGATCCTCAGAGGATGCACCGCTGAAAGTGGCAGTGAAGAGCTTGGTAAACCTATCCAATCTTCGCAAGGCATCAGCAATCATAGCTGCTCTGTCGCCGGTCTGGGCTACCATACCCGGCTAAACTGCTCCAATTGGCTGAGCTGCTGGAGTCTGAAACTAGGGAGCCACCTGCTCCGGAGTGCGAGTAGCAGGAGTCTAGGCCCCTCCTCCAGCTTAAGAGACGGCTGGTGCTACAGGAAGCAAGCCTGCCTGGGTGACAATCTCTATGTGGCCCACTAGACGGACCAGAGCATCCTGAAGTACTGGGGTGGCAATGAACCCCTCTGGGACCTGAGCTGGGCCCACTGGAGCTGTCTGGGCCGGAACCTCCTCGTCAAACTCAACCTGAGGTTCCGCCACTGGTGCCGCTGCTCCAGGCTGAGATCTGCCCCTACCTAGGCCTCTAGCACGGCCTCGGCCTCGCCCTCTACCCCGCGTGGGAGCTGCTGCTGGGGGCTCAGGCTGCTGACCAGCGGATGAGGAAGTGCGTGTTCTCGACATCTGCGAAAGAACAGAGTAGAAATTCAATTAGCATTGAGAAACCAAACGGCACGACAGGAAAGAATAGATTTGAAGTTTTTCCTAACTCTGTAGCCTCTAGGGGATAAATAAAGACGCCTCCGTACCGATCCTTCAGACTCAACTAAGCTTGTCTGTGAATTTTGAGACCTATGTAGCCTAGAGCTTTGATACCAACTTGTCACGACCCGAATTTCCACCCTCGGGAGTCGTGATGGCGCCTACTAGTGAAAGCTAGGCAAGTCAATCAACTGAGTTATTTGCCTTATATCCATTTTTTAATTCGTGAACAAGTAAAAGCGAACAGTTAATAATCAACAAAATTTAATAAGCGGAAGAATTAAATCTCAAGTTTACTGTTACTGCTAAGGGCATTCCATAACAAAACTACCCAAGATTTGGTGTCACATCTTCATAGACTCTCTAAGAGTACTACAAATAAAGGTCTGAAAGAAATAACAAAATACTGTCTCTGGGATTACATACAAAAAACGGGAAAATAGATAGGGGGAGACGCTAAGGCCTACAGACGCCTGCAGGACTACCTCGGGTCGCCTGATGAACAAGAAACATCAATCTTACTTCGGTCCGATGTCTACAGCACCGGGATCTGTACAAAAGAGTGCAGAGTGTAGTATCAGCACAACCGACCCCATGTGCTGGTAAGTGCCTAGCCTAACCTCGGCAAAGTAGTGAGGAGGCTAGGACCAGACTACCAAATAAACCCGTGTAGATAAATAATGTACAACGGAAAAATTACAGCAATAATATGCAGTCAAAGGATGGGAGGGGGGGAACATGCTATGGGGAAATATCAAATGGCAACAGGAGGACAACAGTTAAATATCTGGAACACCACAATTCAATTATCAACACGAATCGAAAATCAAATAAGTGCACGGCATCACCCTTCGTGCTTTTACTCTCATCCTCACCATAAATTCAATATAAGCTGCACGGCATCACCCTTCGTGCTTTTACTCTCATCCTCACCATAAATCAATATAATCGGCATGGAATGGTATATCATGCGGCACGGCATCACCCTTCGTGCTTTATACTCTTCCTCACAAAATAATACACGGTATCATCATTCGTGCTTTAACACTCTCACCAAAACAATGCACGGCATCACCCTTCGTGCTTTACACTCTTCCTCACCCAAACAACTAACACAAACAATAGGGGCAAGGAATAAATGAATCATAATAAATTCCCGATAAGGGAACAGTATCAAAACAACAACATCCCGTCATGGGAACAACATTAGAATCAACAACGTCCCGCAAGGGATCAATACCATAATTCTCTTCTCATTTTCACATTTATCTCAAAACTTGGTTCACAATTTGAGCCAATGCTCTATAAGGTTCAATTGCCAATTATACTTTCACAAATCACTTTGCAACTTGAGGCATTGCTCTTAAATATACAAATACCAATATTCTTTCCACAAAGCTTGCTCAACAATAGCAATCACCATATTAAACATGAACAATACAACGGAGTCACACTAATCATAACACAAGACTCACGGGCATGCTTGACACCAACGTATAGATACTCGTCACCATGCTTATACGTCGTACTCAACAAATAACAAATAGAAAATAGGACACAACTCCTAATCACTCAAGTCAAGGTTAGACCAAATACTTACCTCGATGCCTTTAACACAGTTCAAGACTCAACTATCACTTTACCTCTTGATTCCACCGCCAATTCATTCGTAGCTAGCCACAAGTTAATTAATTATATCAATAAATGCTAAATGAATCAATTCTAATGCATGGACCCCGGGCCCAAAACCCGAGGTTCGAACCACAACCCGACTACCCATTCACTCACGAACTCAAATATATAATTTTTTTGAAATCGGACCTCAAATCGAGGTCCAGATCCCCAAAATTTGAAAAACCTAGGTTCTACCCAAAACACCTAATTTCCCCCATGAAAACCTTTGATTTTGAGTTGAAATCATGTGAAAAGATGTTATAGATTGAAGAAAATGAGTTGGAAATAACTTACAATCGATTAGTAGAAGAAATTGCCTTTGAAATATTGCCCAAGAGTGTTTTGCTTTTCAAGAGATATGAAAAATGGTTGAAAATGTGTCTAAGTGTGGATTTATCGCAATTGCGACCAGGGTTCGCAATTTCGAACCCCTTCAGGACCTGCTATCTTTGCAATTGCGTAGAATATGTCGCAATTACGACACTGGAAAAAAAATCACTAAACGTCTCATTTGCGACAATGGGTTCGCAATTGCGAACCCTGAAGGTTCCTGCTCCATTCGCATTTGCGACTCCTTGAAGCAGTCCGAGCACTTCGCAATTGCGAGCAAGGCTATCCATGGCCTACTTCGCAATTGCAAAGGGCCCCTCGCAAATCCCATAATCTCATGCATTGCATTTGCAATCCCTGATCTCGCAATTGGGAGATCAGAGGCCAGCACCAGACCTGCAACCTGTAACATTTTTCCTAAGTCCAAATTTCACTCTGTAGCATATCCAAAATCACCCGAGCCCTCGGAGCTCCAAACCAAACATGTACACTAACCCAAAAACATCATACAGACTCACTTGTGCATTCAAATCACCAAAATAACATCAACAACTATGAATTTAGCATCAATATCATGAAATCACTTAAGAACATCAAATTTTCAAATTTTCTCGAATAAGGTCCGATTCACGTCATTTCAAGTCCGTTTCTTACCAAATTTTACAGGCTCGGCTCAAATCATATATAAGACCTGTACCTGGCTCCAGAATCAAAATACGGGCCCTATACCAATGGTTTCAATCATAAATTGTTCTCTTCGTTTCATAATTAATTCAGCAAAACAATTTCTTTAAAAAATTTATTTCTCGGGCTTGGGACCTCGGAATTCGATTCCGGGAATACGCTCAAGTCCGATATTTTTCCACGAACCTTCCGGGAGTGTCAAATCACGGGTTCGGGTCTGTTTACCCAAAATGTTGACCGAAGTCAACTTAAATTCACTTTAAAGTCAAATTCATCATTTTAACAGGTTTTCACATATTGGCTTTCCGGCTATGCGCCTGGACTGCGCACGCAAATCGAGGTGATATAGAAAGAGGTTTTCAAGGCCTCGGATCGCAAAATTTATTTTTAAAAACAATTGATGACCTTTTGGGTCATCACACGCAGAAGCGGTTGTTGGGCCGCAAGTGCGAAGGACAGGCTGGGTAGTGTGTTTCTTTAAAACGAGGGTTTGGCTCTTTTTCACTTCACTTCCTCAATGGAAGCCGGTCTTGGAGAGATTTTGGAGCTCCATCTTCATCATCTATGTCAAGGTAAGTGATTCCCACCAATTGCAAGGTAAATACTTGGATTATACATGGACATAGACATGAAAATTCTTAGAAATTTGGGATTTTGAAGAAAATCCTAGAAATTTGTATTTTTTAATTTTGACCACGAAACTAGACATGGAATTTGGAATTAGTTATATATTTGAGTTCGTGTTATAGATAAAGTTTCTCTTCGAACATTTTCAAAATCCGGCCACGTGTGCCCTAGGGTTGATTTATCGATTTTTCGAGCGGAGTTGGGAATTTGTTTAAATTGGATTATAATGCGTATTAGAGTATATATTTATGAATTTTCATATTTATTGACTAGTTTTGGGGCGTTGGGCATCGGCTTGAGTTGTTGGAAAGGCTTGGGAGCCAGCTATTGAACTTCTAAGCGAGGTAAGTCTCTTTTTTAACCTTGTAAGAGGGAATTAACCCCATAGGTGAATTGAATCAATATGTGCTTCTATTTGTGGAGCCTACGTACGCACGCGGTGATGAGAGTCCGTACGTAGCTACTAATTATCCCTATGTCCGAGTAGTTCTAGGTTTACACCATGCCTTGTTGATACCAATATTTGATTATGTTTATTATTTTCCTTGAAAGGAATCGAGATCGAGTATGCTTATTAAATTCCTTGAAAAGAGTTGAAATTGAGGATTTCGAGATATGAAAGTTTTCATTTGAACATCGTATTTTTTAAAAGAATTGAAGAATATTATAATAATAACTTAATAAATCTATGTGCAACCGCGTCGCAAATATATTTCCGCGAGCAAGGTAAATTTCCACCACTCTCATGGGAGCCGGGTCGTTCACCTCGGCAGGTTAAATAAATGCATCTATGGTTCGTGTTGTTCGATACTGGGCAGTGTATAGTTTATATTTATATGTTAGATCGGGCCATACGACCTTGACATGAGTTGCGCATGATTGAATTGGTTGCTTTGGAATTTATAATAATTGATATTGCCTCGTTGGCCTGAGATATAAATTGTTAAATGATGAAAAATAATAAATATTGAAATTTCTTAATTATAAAAGAATTGTTTACTTACTTCATGATATTGAGCATAAAGCCGTTCTATATAATTCATGCCTAATTATATCATTGGTATTTTATTTATAGCCCATAGTAAGTGTCGGAGTCGACCCATCGTCACTACTTCTTCGAGGTTAGACTGGATACTTCGCGTTAATTTACATACTCATACTACACTTGCTGCATATTTATTGTGAAGGCACATATATGCTCAGTGGCCTTGTGGGCACTGAGGCGTTGTTAATGCGGGGACTTAGGTGGGCTGCATTCCATGTTAAGATCCGTACTCAGTAAAGTCTCCTTCAGAGTTATTTTTATCTGTCCTGTCTAATTTGTGTTTCAAATAGATGTTGTATTTTATTTTATCTTCCTAATTGATGCTCATGCACTTGTGACACCGGGTTTTTTGGTGATTATGGATTGTTCAGTATTGAAATGGTTAAAATATTATTATTCACTCTATAAATTCCATCTTTTACTATTTAATTGAAGGAAATTATGATTTAAAAAATACTAAAATGAGAACCAAATTAATTATTTATTGTTGTCTTGCCTGACAGCGATGTCCGGTGCCACCACGACCTTTAATGAATTTTGGGTTGTAACAAAAAGGATAAAGTCTTGAAATGATTCAAGAATGCGACAACCACGATGTAAAATAATTTTGTGCGTGACCAAGGAGGCTACGAACTAGTACTATATTATATGGTCATAATAATAAGTTTCGGAGGCATTTTATTAGGAGGTGTTTTGAAAATTAACTAAGGTATAAGGAGAGCCCTAACACGAAGTTAAATTAGAAGTTATACTACAGACCAATATTTCAATGAGCTCACACAACCTTCAATTTCGAACAAGCATATCTATCGGTGTATGATGAGTTAGGTGGTGAATACCTATAAAATTAAAGGTCTTCAAGTCTAGTTCCTAACTTAATAAACCGTTCGTTAATTTGATCTCAATACAAAAAGTTATGTGCATTTTAGTATCAAACTGTGTAGTGCCTTATGAATATAGGACACGTGGCACCTCTTTAATGTTAAATATGCCAAACTTTATGCATTGTAAGTTGAAACTTCGGGAATTTATTCTTATTCATTGCTAGACTTTTGGGGGCAGAATTTCTCCATTTTTTCACTCCTCTCACTCTCCAAGATCAAGGCAAATATTTCAATTATTTCTCTAGCTTAACTCATCTTCAAGGACATGAATCTCACTTCAATCCATCTTTTAATTTTAGAAGCAAGGTCTAGCTCTTGGTAAATTCAAGCGAAGAATTTCTAAGGTTCTATCAATAAGGTACAAAATCTTCTTCTAGGCCATGACATAGATTCATATGAATATTTCTAGTATGTTTTATGGTGAGGACTCATAGGATGGTGATCGGAAGTTGTGAGTCCAAGTTTCGCTATAAATAGGAGAATTAGTATCTATTATAGGACACGAGAAATCATCTATACTCAAATACTATAATTTGCTCTCATACTATAAAATGTTTCGCTTGTTTTTGTTCTTAATATTGTTCGAATTACTGCTTTCAGAGAATTTTATCATACAACCAAGCTTGTATTTCTTTAAGCTATTTTCATATTCTTGACTTCATTCTTATTTATTCATCTTTTTGGATCAAGTTAACTCACGTGTCTATAAACCACATTACAAATTCAACTATATCGTTTCACAGGTAATAGTTTGGCACCGATCGTGGGGCATAGTCAATTGTGTATTTGCTTAGATCCATTAATCTGTTACTAAGGAATTTTGATTCCTTTTTTCGCGAAAGAAAAAAATCAGATATGGCGGCTAATGATGTGAACAATTTCTTTAACATTGGATATAACGACCCGGCCGGCCGTTTTGAGAATTTAAGCTTCGTTCTGTGGCGTACGGTCTCGAACAACTTCATAATATGAGTATCGACTTGCGTGCATGGTTGGATTCAGTTAATGGATGATTCAGAGTCAGATTGGGAGAAAGAATCTAGTTTTGGAAGTTTGAACGGTGAAAATTTGACCGGAATTGGACTTTTGAGTAAACGGTCCCGGAGTGGTTTTCGAGTGATCTCAACAGCTTCGTATGGTGATTTTGGGCGTAGGCGTGTGTTCGGATTGTATTTTAGAGGTCCGTAGCTTATTTAGGCTTGAAATGTTAAAGGTTGAATTTTTGAAATTTCCGGATCAATATTGAAAATTTGATATCGGGGTCGGAATGCAATTCTGAGAGTTCGAGAAGCTCCGTTATGTCATTTTGGACTGGTCTGCAAAATTTAGCATCATTCCAGGTTGATTTGATCGGTTTCGGAACATTTTTTTGAATTTGGAAGATTTGGAAGTTCATAGTTCGATTCATGGAGTGATTCGTCGTTTCAGCATTGTTTGATGTGATTTGAGACCTCGAGCGAGTCCGTATTAGGTTATGTGACTTGTGTATGTATTTAGACGGAGTCTCGGGTGCCTTGGGTGTGTTCCGGGTGGGCCACGAGTCATTTTCCCATTTTTGAAACTGATGTTTTGTTGCTTTTCATATTCTCCTTCGGGATCGCGAACAGCCTCTCGCGTTGGCGATGCCTTGTTGCTGACCACCACGAAATCTTTCTTCGCGTTCGCGTCAAACGCTTCGCGTTTGCGAAGCCCTACATTTTCCTTCTTCGCGTTCGCGTCCCTCCCTACGTGATCGCATAGGTTCCTGCTTTTCTCCTCTGCGTTCTTGAGCTCATCATCGCGTTCGCGATGAGCAACCTGGGCAGCCTTAATTTTTCTTCTTCGCGAACGCGGTCCTCTCTTCCCGTTCGCGATGCACAAAAACCTGGGCAGACAGAATATATTCCAAAATTGAGGGTTTCACCATTTTCATCACATTTTGACTTCTAGAGCTCGGTTCTTGGCGATTTTTGGTGGGTTTTTCACGAAATTCGATTGGGTAAGTGTTCTTAAACTATAATTAAATATATTACATGAATTTTTTTTTTATCTTTATCATTTAAATTGTGTTTTGGGTTGGGGAAGGAGGTGTTTTGAAGAAAGATTCTAAAATGAAAAATGGCGATTTGAGGGACCAAATGGTACCGGCATTTGATAAACTTAGTATTATTGAACTCGTATCGGAATGGGTAATTAGTTTTTGTAAAATTTGTCGGGTTCCGAGGTGTAGAGGTCTGGCGGTCGACTTTTGGACCGATTTTTAGAATATTATCAAGATTAAGACTTTATGATCCGGAATAGTCTCTTATGCGTTTTATTTGTGCTTTGAAGTTAACTTGGTTAGATTTGAGCCGTCCGGAGGTCTTTTCACCCGAGAAGTGCATCTTAGAGTATTAGTTTGTCGTCTTTGAGGTAAGTATCTTGCCTAACCTTGTGTTGGGGACTTCCCCTTAGGATTTGAGTCTGTTATGTTGATTGTAGTTCGTGTACGCGAGGTGACGAATGCGTGCTCGGACTTATTTGTGGAAAAATTGGCCTTTTAGAGTTCTTAGGTCCTTATATTCAATGTGTATGAATGTGTACTTGATATGCTTGAGTTTTCCACTTACTAGTTTCACCTCTACATGCTCTAATTGGAATTAATTGCTCATAATTCATTCTTAGTGCCCATTTGACTCTTATGTTGCTTAACTGAAGATTTTTACCTCTTCTATTGTCTTGATTGAGGTGATGATTATCTTCCCGCTGCTCATCCTTAATTGAAATTATTGTACATTCTTCGTAAATTGCCCAACCTTAAAAGAAGTTTAGACAATCTATATTTTGTTGACATTTCCTTCTTTGGAATTATTTGATTCGTGTTAGCTTCCTTGTTGTTCAATTACTTACTGTGGGATCGTTGCTTCATATTATTTTCTCCCTTTTTGAGTTGTTCTTATCACGCTTAGTATTCTCTATTGTGGTTATTCCTTGTGACCTAGTTTTACCGTCTCCTTGTGATCGAAAGTTCTTGAGTTGATTTACTCATCGTGTTCTTGTGTATATTGTCATTGTTGCTGTTGCACTTGTTGTGGTGGTGCACGAGGTTTCTACCGTGCGGTTGTTGATATTGTGATGAACGAGGTTTCTGCCATGCGGCTGTCGTTATGGGGTTGCACGAGGTTTCTGCCGTGCTATTGCTACTATTGATATATTTCACATGCGGCGGGATAAGGCAGGATATGTATATATATGCTTATATGTGTGTTGCGCATGTGGTGAGACAAGGTGAGAACATTATGATGCACGTGTGGCGAAACAAGGCGGGCACTTATTATTTTATTAATTGCACACGTGGCGAGACAAGGTAGGCTATGTCAGGGGTTGATTGTGATGATTTGTGATGAACTGAGGCCATTCTTGTTGTCTAATATTGTGTTGTGGTACACTTACATGTATGAGCTAAATCTTGTGGAGATTGTGAGGAAACATCTTACGTGATGCCCGTTCTTTTCCTTACGCTTATTAGCTGGTAGGAACTATGTCAAAGCACTTGCACAAGCATACACATAGTTTAACACTCTTATTGGATGTTAAGTCCTCCTGATTTTGCTGAGTATAGATGTACACCCTCCTTTAGTTGTTATATATGTGAGAGTGGCTCTAGTTAGCAAGTGAGTTGTTAGCATGACCATGAGGTTGATGGGGGCACAGGATGCCAACTGTCAGATTTCAGGTACTGGGACTCGTGAGCTGTAATTTGTCCGAGATTTGGTGCTTCATGGAAATTGTTGGATAAGACCTGATGAGAACACTGTCGTAGGACCTGAGTTATTGCTTACCATTACTGTATTGTGAAATTAGGATTTGGGTTTGTGTTTTCGTTCGCTCTTCTATGTCAATATTTTGGTATTTTAGCTGTTACTTGCCATTTTTTTCTTCCCTTATTGTGATTGTAGTATTGTTTACCATTTCGTGTAGTCCTTATATATACATCATGTTTCGTTGTTCCTATATTTGTACAGTTTATTGGACCGGTAGGTGTCTTGATTGTTCCTCGTCACTACTCCTCCAAGGTTAGTTTTGATACTTACTGGGCACCGCTGTGGTGTGCTCATGCTACTCTTCTGCACATTTTTGTTCTGCAGATCCAGGTACTTCCATTCAGTCTTATCACCCTTGAGGCGATGCGCTTCTGTGGAGACTTCGAGGTATATCTGCCGCGTTCGCAGACCGAGGAGTCCATTTCTATCTTTCTGTATTAAGTATTGCCCTTTAGTAGTTTCCTTTTGTTAGACATTTTCGGAGTTAGAGCTTCTTATGTATCTCTTAACTTGTGATTCATAGGGTTCCAGATTTTGGGAGTTTTAGGTTGAGATTTTGTACTGTTATGTGCTAGGCGGCTTCTTAAACTCTATTTTATTTTACTACTTCAGTTTTTAAATTATTTCTTCCGCAATTGTTGTTTTTATTCCACATTGTTAGGCTTACCTATTCGTACAGATTAGGTGCCGTCACGATGGTTCACGGAGGGCAAACCAGGGTCGTGACAAGTCAGAGCTCTAGGTTCATAGGAGTCATGAATCACAAGCCGGTTTATAAGAGTCTCGCGGATTCGTACGGAGACGTCTGTACTTATCTGCGAGAGGCTATATAACTGTTAGGAAGATTTTGCTTCATCTGAATTCCTAGTCGTGCGAGATTTTGATGTTATAATTCTAAATTTCTGTCTTCTATTCTCTCCCAAATTGTGAGAACTCGTGCTACCCGGATGATCAGGCACCCGCGCCCCCTACTGCAGCGCCCACGTGGTGCAGCCAGAGCACCCGCACGAGCTCCCACCGAGGTACCACTAGTAGTTCCAGCCGGAGTCCAGGCACCTGATACGCCTACTGCTACTACTACTCCAGCTCTTCAGGAGACTCTTGCGCAGCTCATGAGCATGTACACCACTTTGGCTCAGGTAGGGTTGCTTCCCCTTGTTGCAGCCACATCTCAGGCCGGGGGAGAAGCACAGACTCTCGCCGCTCGCACTCCTGTGCAGCGAGTGCAGGTTGATCAGGTCCTAGAGATTATTCCTATACAGCCTGTAATCCCAGGTCAGCCCGAGGACGGGGCAGTGGCTCCAGAGGATGAGCAGCGGAGACTTGAAAGGTTCAAGAAGTATGATCCTCCTGTATTCAGTGGGTTAGCATCAGTTGATGCCTTGGGATTTCTGGAGGAGTGTCACCGTATCATCCGCACTATGGGTATATCAGGATCGAGTGGGGTTTCTTTCACTGCCTTCCAGCTTTGAGGAGCCGCCTATGAGTGGTGGCGCACCTATGAGTTAGAATGCCCGAATGAGGCAGCTTCACTGACTTGGACCTAGTTTTCAGATATGTTCCTGACAGAGTTTGTTCCTCGGAGCCTCAGGGATGCATGGCGCCCAGAGTTTGAGCATTTGCGCCAGGGTACTATGACTGTCTCGGAGTATGCTGTCCGTTACACCAGCTTGGCTAGACATGCCCCAGCCTTGGTTTCTACTGTTCGCGAGAGGTTTTGCCGGTTTATTGAGGGGCTTATTCCCAGCATCAGGTCTAGAATGGCTCATGAGTTGGAGTTGGATATTTCTTATCAGCAGGTGGTGAGCATTGCTAGGAGGATAGAGGGTATGCATGCTAGGGAGAGAAAGGACAGGCGGGGCCATAAGAGAGAGGGCATACGAGATCATGAGAGAGAGTTTGAGGAGGCGAGGAGGCCTCATGGACCGGGGAGATCTGCTGGTCCTTATTTTGGAGGCAGGGTGTGACATGGTAGAGTTTTTGTGGGTCAGCCTGTTCATTTCGCGCTTTAGGCTTTGCATAGTGACTCAGGTGTTCATGGGTCTTGGGGTACCCGTACCGCACAGTTCTCACAGCTTCGTCAATAGAGAGGTTGTTTTGAGTATGGAGATACTAGCCATATGGTGAGAGATTGTACCAGACTTCGGGCTGGTGTGTCACAGCTAGGTATTCAGGCGAGTAGAGGGCGCCCAAGAAGGGGAGGCCCGGCTCGTTGATGAGTTTCATATAGTAGGCTTAAGGCCGCTACGCCAGCTAAATGCCATTCATGTATGATTTCAGTTTGTTATAGAGGAGCACCATCCGTAGTTCATTACAGTTCTGCTTATCGGGGTGAGTTCCCCTATTTGTTGCTCCATTTATGGGTGCGTTTCAAGATTAGCACTCTGTTTATGTGATTACCCTATTGGGAGGTTCTATGAGTGATAGTCATGCCTATCGTCTGTTTCTAGCCATTGTCGAGAGTTATGAGGCTAGTAGTAAATTCCTGTTGTCCTTTTCGGTAGGCTTGATATGATTTATGAGTATTTTGTCTACGAGCCGTGATGTTTATGATCCGCCGTGTGGCAGCCAGTACTTGTTGTAAATTGTGACGGGATTGATCTAGTGAGAGTTTCCAACTGATTTGATGTGTACCACACTTGAGATTCAGTGTTGAGGGTAGGACCCCTGTGATTTCATGTGATTTGATGTGTTGGGACCGGGTTGTGTACCACGGTGGGAGTTATATCAGTATGAGGTTCTTGTAATTCTTTTATATGCTTTAGTTCTTTATTGTTAGAATGTTTTTGTAGATTAGTATTGATTGAGGAATTCGTCCTTGTCGGGCTTGTTTGATAGTTCTGTTATGTGTTTCCCTTTCCATATTCAGTCATTTACGTTCTGTGCTTCTTGAGTTTTAGCTTGTGGGGTGTATGCCCGCTGGTATTAGCGGAAATTTGGTGATTCGGGTGTTTAGTTATGTGGCTTTCATAGTTATTATATCATCACCAGTGTTATGGAGGTTTGAAACGGGTTCCTATTGAATATGAGGCTTATGGCTGGTGCTGAATTTGATTTTGGGCGATATTGTTATCAGAAATGTTACTGTGGGCTTATATGTGATGTGTCATGTTGTAAGGTTGTACTATATGGGCGTTGGTATGAATTGATGCAGCTGGTTGAGACTGATACCGGGTATGGATTTAGAATCGGGTCTTTTAGAAATGGATGGAAGGTGAGAATTCTGGTTCTAAGGCTTATTGGTATTGTTAGAAAGGCTCAATTTCATTTGAGATGATGTCGTCAGGATTATGTGGAATGGGGTGATGTGGGATCACCCGCGGGTGTATGTTGCAAGTGTGCATTCAGTGACTTGAGGACTTCGAGGCGAATCTTGGCACGTTTGAGGATGAACGTTGGTTTTAAGAAGGGGAGGATATAACGACCGGCCGGTCGTTTTGAGAATTTAAGCTCTGTTCGGTGGAGTACGGTCTTGAACCGCTTCATAATATGAGTATCGACTTGTGTGCATGGTTGGATTGAGTTAATGGATGATTCAGAGTCAAATTGGAAGAAGGAATCTAGTTTTGGATGTTTGAATGGTGAGAATTTGACCGGAATTGGACTTTTGAGTAAACGGCCCCGAAATGGGTCGGATGATCTCAATAGCTTCATATGGTGATTTTGGGCGTAGGCGTGTGTTCGGATTGTATTTTTGAGGCCCGTAGCTTATTTAGGCTTGAAATGCTGAAGGTTGAATTTTTGAAGTTTTCAGATCAATAGTGAAATTTTGATATTAGGGTCAGAATGCGATTCTGAGAGTTGGAGCAGCTCCGTTACGTCATTTTGGAATTGTCTGCAAAATTTGGCGTCATTCCGGGTTGATTTGATCGGTTTCGACACAGGTTTTCGAATTTGGAAGATTTGAAAGTTCATAGTTCGATTCATGGAGTGATTCGTCGTTTCAGCGTTGTTTGATGTGATTTTAGACCTCGAGCGAGTCCGTGTTAGGTTATGTGACTTGTGTATGTGTTTAGAAGGGGTCTCGGGTGTGTTCCGGGTGGGCTACGGGTCATTTTTCCCATTTTTGGAACTGCTGTTTTGCTGCTTCGGGTATCCTCCTTCGCGATCGCAAACAGCCTCTTGCGTTCACGATGCCTTGTTGCTGACCACCTCGAAATCCTTCTTCGCGTTCGCTTCCAACGCTTCGCATTCGCGAAGCCTTGCATTTTCCTTCTCCGCGTTCGCGTCCCTCCCTACGCGTTCGCGTAGGTTCCTGCCTTTCTCCTCCGCGTTCGCGAGCTCATCATCGCGTTTGCGATGAGCAACCTGGGCAGCCTTACTTTTTCTTCTTCGCGAACGTGGTCCTCTCTTTGCGTTCGCGATGCACAAAAACCTGGGCAAACAGAATATATTCCAATATCGAGGGTTTCACCATTTTCATCACATTTTAAATTCTAGAGCTCGGTTCTTGGCGATTTTTGGTGGGTCTTTCACGAATTTCGATTGGGTAAGTGTTCTTCAACTATAATTAAATATATTCCATGAATTTGTCTTTATTTTTATCATTTAAATTGTGTTTTGGGTTGGAGAAGGAGGTAGTTTTGAAGAAAGATTCTAAAATGAAAAATCGTGATTTGAGGGACCAAATGGTATCGGAATTTGATAAATTTTGTATTGTTGAACTCGTATCGGAATGGGTAATCATATTTTTTAAAATTTTTCAGGTTCCGAGGTGCGGGCTAGGGGGTCGACTTTTGGACCGATTTTTAGAATTTGATCATGATTGAGACTTTATGATCCAGAATAGTCTCTTATGTGTTTTATTTGTGCTTTGAAGTTAATTTGGTTAGATTTTAGCCGTCCGGATGTCTTTTCACCCGAGAAATGCATCCTAGAGTATCAGTTTGTCGCCTTTGAGGTAAGTATCTTGCCTAACCTTGTGTGTGGGACATCCCCTTAGGATTTGAGTCTGTTATGTTGATTGTAGTTCGTGTACGCGAGGTGGCGAGTACGTGCTCGGACTTATTTGTGGAAGAATTGGCCTTTTAGGGTTCTTAGGTCCTTATATTCAATGTGTATGAATGTCTACTTGATATTCTTGAGTTTTCCACTAACTAGTTTCACCTCTACATGCTCTAATTGGAATTAATTGCTCATGATTCATTCTTATTGCCTATTTGACTCTTATGTTGCTTAACTGAAGATTTTTACCTCTTCTATTGTCATGCTATCTTTCATAACTGCTTGTCTTTATTGGAAATCATTATTATCTCCCCTGTAATTGTTTAGTCTTGATTGAGGTGATGATTATCTTCCCACTGCTCATCCTTAATTGAAATTATTGTACATTCTTCGTAAATTGCCCAACCTTAAAAGAAGTTTAGACAATCTATATTTTGTTGACATATCCTTCTTTGGAATTATTTGATTCGTGTTAGCCTCCTTGTTGTTGAATTACACACTGTTGGATCGTTGCTTCATATTATTTTCTCCCTTGTTGAGATGTTCTTTGATCGCTTAGTATTCTCTATTGTGGTTATTCCTTGTGACCTAGTTTTACCGTCTCCTTGTGATCGAAAGTTCTTGAGTTGATTTACTCGTCGTCTTCTTGTGTATATTGTCATTGTTGTTGTTGTACTTGTTGTGGTGGTGCACGAGGTTTCTGTCGTGCGGTTGTTGATATTGTGATGCACGAGGTTTCTGCCGTGCGGCTGTTATTATAGGGTTGCACGAGGTTTCTGCCATGCTATTGCTACTATTGATATATTTCACATGCGGCGTGATAAGGCGGGGTATGTAAATATATGCTTATATGTGTGTTGCGCATGTGGCGAGACAAGGTGGGAATATTATGATGCACGTGTGGCGAAACAAGGCGGGCACTTATTATGTTATTAATTGCACACGTGGCGAGACAAGGTGGGCTATGTCAGGGATTGATTGTGATGAGTTGTGATGGCCTGGGGGCATTCTTGTTTTCTAATATTGTGTTGTGGTACGCTTACCTGTATGAGCTTTATCTCGTGGAGATTGTGAGGAAACATCTTACGTGCTGCCCGTTCTTTTCCTTACGCTTATTAGCTAGTAGGAACTATGTTAAAGCACTTGCACAAGCATACACGTAGTTGAACACTCTTATTGGATGTTAAGTCCTCTTGATTTTGCTGAGTATAGATGTTCACCCTCGTTTACTTGTTATATATGTGAGAGTGGTTCTAGTTAGCAAGTGAGTTGTCAGCATGACCATGAGGTTGATGGGGGCACAGGATGCCAAGTATAAGATTTCAGGTACTGGGACTCATGAGCTGTAATTTGTCTGAGATTTGGTACTTCATGGAAATTGTTGGATAAGACCTGATGTGAACACTGTCGTAGAACCTGAGTTATTGCTTACTTTTACTGTATTGTGAATTTAGGATTTGGGTTTGTGTTTTCATTCGCTCTTCTATGTCAATTTTTTGGTATTTCCATCGTTACTTGCCATTTTTCTTCCCTTATTGTAATTGTAGTATTATTATCCATTTTGTGTAGTCTTTATATATACATCATGTTCCGTTGTTCCTATATTTGTACAGTTTATTGGACTGGTAGGTGTCTTGACTATTCCTTGTCACTACTCTACCGAGGTTAGTCTTGATACTTACTGGGCACCGCTGTGGTGTGCTCATGCTACTCTTCTGCACATTTTTGTTGTGTAGATCCAAGTACTTCCACTCAGTCTTATCACCCTTGAGGCGAGACACTTCTGTAGAGACTTCGAGGTAAATCTGCCGTGTCCACAGACCGAGGAGTCCCTTTCTATCTTTCTTTATTAAGTATAGCCGTTCAGTAGTTTCCTTTTGTTAGACATTTCCGTAGTTAGAGCTTCTTATGTATCTCTTAGCTTGTGATTCATAGGGTTCCAGAATTTTAGAGTGTTAGGTTGAGATTTTGTACTGTTATGTGCTAGGCGACATCTTAAACACTATTTTATTTTACTGTTTCGGTTTTTAAATTATTTCTTCCGCAATTGTTGTTTATATTTCGCATTGTTAGGCTTACCTAGTCGTAGAGACTGGGTGCCGTCACGATGGTCCACGGAGGGCGAACCGGGGTCGTGACATTGGATCACACAACAAATGCGAGGATGTTTCCCAACGTGATGATTCAACTAGAGAAAACCGCAATGAAGGAGATGAAATAACTCCAATTTGCGAAGGTAAAAATCCTCGGGATGTGAGGAGCCAACTCTTGATGATGCGAATGACGAACATGTTGTGGAAACAGTCTAAATATTGAGAGAGCAATTGAAGCTGGAACTTTCGATCGCTTCCAATAATTCTAATGGAGGAGTTCAGATTCCTCCCAGCGTCCCTGCAAATCAAATAGTTCGAAGAACTAGTAACGATGCTCCAAGGGAGGAGTTCGTTTTTATCAAGATATGAGGTACCGACAGTGGATTTGGGAATGACAATAATGCTAACGACCTTTTCAAAATCGAGATCATGAGATTCATGAGGGAAATGAATAAACAAATGGACCAAAATATAAATAACTTCATGCTCGAATAGATCAAATCTGGGAGCATCGCGGGGTGCTAAGGGACCAGATTCCAAGAAGTATACATAGTGGTCGTTCAAACTAAGTGCATGCCTGAGTTGATTTTGAAAAGGTTTAAGATGCCATCGAATATTTCTTGTTGAATAAAAATGGCGAAACCCTGGCGAAGGGTGCTTTAACTTTGTATTCTCTTTTACCTAAGCATTCCATTGATTCTTTTAAAATGCTTGCAGATTCTTTTATTAAAGCTCATGCTGGAGCAAGAAAGGTCCAAGCAAGAAAGGTGGATATATTCAGAATAGCACAAGGAGAATCCGAACAATTACGAGAGTTCGTAATCCGGTTTCAGAAGGAAAGGATGTTTTTCCCGGTAGTACCGTACGAGTGGGAAGCGAAAGCTTTCGTAAAGGGTCTCAACCCATTGAGCTCTGATGCTTCCAACAAACTGAAGGAAAGCTTGTTAGAATTTTAGGCAACCACTTAGATAGATGTCCACAATCGTTATGAGTCAAATATTAGAATAGAAGATGATCAAGTGAGTTCCTCGGTATCATCAAAAGGGAGTAATTGTGATCGGAATCAGGAAAGGTTTAAAGCTGATGTTGACACAGATCAGAGATCTTCTAGGGGTTTCTTTCAGAGTTACGAAAGGGCAGATGGGCAAGGAAATAAAGGTTTTCGATCATCGCATAGATTTTCTTCCAATAGAAGAATGGATCGTTGTCGGAGTAGAAGAACTTTACAGGAGAAAGAAGCATCGGGATCCCGAGATTTAATGTATCTCCGGTTATCCGACTATAACTTTAACATCAGTTTAGTAGTGTTGGTGTCAGCTATGAGAAATGTTAAGGAGGCTAGGTTTCTGAAGCTAATTCAATCAGATCCTAGTTAGAGAGATCCTACATTATGGTGTGAGTGGAACACATGGTCACAGGACTCGGGACTGTCGGCACCTTCGTGAAGAGGTGGCAGCGTTGTTGAAGAATGGTCACCTCAGAGAATTGCTAGGTGATCGGGCCAAGAATAATTATGGGAAAAATCATGACGCTAGGGAGCTAACCAAACCGGTTGTAGGATCACCTCTTATGGGGATAAACATGATTTTTGGTGGTAATAAGGTTAATAGGGTGACATTTTCAACAATAAAGAAGATGAAGATATCGGTAACTCATGACAAGAGAATATGAGAAGATGCGGAGGATGACATCACCTTCATAGAGGAGGATGTTGATGGACTTCTTCTACTGCATAATGATGCTCTAGTAAAATCTCTTAATGTTTTAGATTTTAAAATTAAACGTGTGTTGGTTGATCCAGGAAGTTCAGCCAATATCATACAATGGAGAATTTTGGAGCAAGCAAAGTTAACCGGAAACATAGTTCCGGTAACAAAGCTTCTGGACGGGTTCAACTTAACGAGTGTAATGATCCGAGGAGAGATCTTTCTGCCTACACATGTCGAAGGAGTAACGAAGACCACTATGTTTGAAGTAGTAGATGGCGACATGGGGTACGATGTGATCCTTGGAAGGCCATGGATACATGAAATGAAGGTTTTGCCTTCAACTTACCATCAATTGCTGAAAATTTCCACACCGGAGGGAGTCAAGCTGATCAGAAGAGATCAGTTGGATGCAAGAGAGATAAACACAATTACCTTGTCTAGTAGCAAGGGAAAAGAGATAATCAAATGGCAACCACAGGAGCCGGTGCCCTCTTCCACCCCAGTTAAAGATAATAGAAAAGAGGAGTCATCACATTCTTATTAGGTACCAAGGTCTTTTCAGGTCCCGGAGAAAACAGATGCGACCAAATCGACTGCTGAAGAGCTTCAACAAGTGGTCTTATTCATAGAGTTCTTAGAAAGAAAATTTCACTTAGGAACATGGTGAGTCCCGAACTCAGGTTAAAAATTATTGATTTTCTAAAAGCTAACATCAATTGTTTTGCATGGTTGCATTAAGATATGACAAGTATTCTATTGGAAGTGGATGTCCACAAGTTGAATTTGGGTCCTAACTTCCTTCCGGTAAGGCAGAAGAAATGACCGATGGCAGAGTCATAAACATGTATGTCAAAGAAGAGGTAAACCGATTAGTAATATCGGTTCAATTCGAGAGGTAAATTATCCTTATTGGTTGGCTAACGTATATTACCTAAAAAGAATAATAAATTTAGTATGCATGTATATTATAAAGATTTAAATAAGTCATGCTCTAAGGATCCCTTTCCGCTGCCAAATATTGATCAAATGATTGATTTTATGGCCTAGCATGAGTTAAAGAGTTTTCTTGATGCTTATTCCTGGTGTAATAAAATTAGGATGCACCGAGAAGATCAAGAAAAGACCTCATTTATCACAAATTTTGGCACATACTGCTATAATGTCATGTCTTTTAGCATTAAGAATGTCGTAGCCACTTACCAAAGGCTTGTTAATAAGATATTTGAATAACAAATTGGTAAGACAATGGAGGTTTATATTAACGACATGTTGGTTAAGTTTCTTAAATCATCTACAAAAACATTCGACATTCTAAGAAAATAGAACATGAAGCTCAACCCGGGGAAATGTGCCTCGGAGTTGGTTCCGGCAAGTTCCTGGGATTTTCGGTCTCTCAAAGAGGAATTGAAGTAAACCCCAATAAAATAAAATCTATCGAGGATATATCAGATCAATTAACAAGTGAGAAAGAAGTACATAGGCTGACCAGTAGGCTGGCAGCCCTAAGCAGGTTTAATTGAAGGTCTCCAAAGAAATGACATCATTTCTTTTGGTTTTTGAAAAAGAAGAATGATTTCGTGTGGACTCCAAAATTCCAACAAGCCTTGAAAATACGCTCAAATTACACTTTAATTAAATAGTGTAAGGCGGTCGGTGTCAAACATAATAACCCAACAAGGTTGGGGTCGAATCCCACAGGGAATAGGTGTGAAAAGTTTACCCGATTAGTGTGTCACTTGACTTGAGTCATAATTCTATCCGGTTAATTGTAACAAGAGTATGGTATGATGGTAAATTGAAGAAATAACTAATTGTGACATTGAGAATGTAATTAATTTGATTAAAGAAACCAAGGTTGTGTCTCCTTCAATGAAGTGTAATGCTATTGGTGTTAATATGATATATTTCTAATGGAAGGTTCTTTTGACACACAAATAATTTCTAAATGACTACCCAATATTTTCGAATAGTAGGGTAGTATTTCCTCTTTATGATTTTTCCAAATATAAAAGAGTCGCAATTAAGAACAATCAACATGCCAAATAAAACTCACTTATTCCTAAGCGATTCTATTAAACAAGGTTTAAAGCCTTGAGTCTTTGATATTTACTTCTACCAAATTCTAACCCACTTTCCCAAGCAAAGTAAGAATTTAATGGCACTTGTTAATGTTTGCAACCACCAACAATAAATGAAGAATGAGAAGTAAATAAATATCAACCATATATATATATATATATATATATATATTCAATCTTAAACACCCATTAACATAACACCCATTTAGGGTCCACAACCTTAGTATTTAAAGTTAGCTACACATAATAAAATACAAAAGGATGAGAATATTTAATGCCATAAAGCTTACAAAGTGCAAGATTCTTCCTTTAAAAGCTTCCAAAAGAGAGGAATAATAAAGCCTTCTAATGTAGCCCCAAAATCAGACAAGTTGCCCCTACAAAACCCCCAAAAAATCTATTTATAGTGGGTCAAAATTCAGGACAAAAATACCCTTTTCGGTTAAATATGCGACCGCATATCTGTCGCATAACAGACATGCGGTCTGCATTCTTGACATGGCCATCGCATTTGCGAACCCTAGTTTCCAGGCCTTCATCGCATTCACATTTTGCGGTCCGCATTGCAGATATGCGATCGCTTTTCGCATCGCATTTTCCACCTTCAGCAACCTTCATGACGAGTTTGTGGTCCATTATGCGGCCCGCAAACACGTTATGCGATTGTAGATTGGACCGCATTTCTTGCACTGGACTTTGGCCAACTAACTGTTGTGGTTTGCGATTTCCTTGTGCATTATGCGGCCCGTATGTTGGATTTGCGGTCCGCATTTCCACATTTGCGATGCATTTTGTTCTTTTCTTGTCTTTTTTGTGGCTTTTTCATTTCATTTTCATGCTCTTATGTCCTTAATCCTCATACACTGCAAAAACACTAAAATTACATAAGTATACAAGATAATTGCATTTAAACAAGATAAAATCTAAGCAATTTGTAATAAATGTGCCGAAGGATATTAAATGTGCCGAAATCCTCCGGCACATCCACACCCCCAACTTAAACTCATGCTTATCCTCAAGCAACTAAAACAATACTATCATATTCTAGACTCCATCTACAAGATATGAAACAATAGTGACCGTGGACGGTGTTCGTTGTCAGTACTACAAGCATGCATTTTCGATTGTTTACCCTTCCTGAATCATCAATATTTACAATGAAACTAATCAACTTGTGAAACTTTTAGCCTCGACCAATTTGACAAAATATTACCCTCAGTTGAGTGCACTTGCATTTGACTCAAAAACTCAACTTCTGTCCAACCTCACAATTCATGTGCCCTTACTAGAAAGAAAGTCCCAAACTCACAATTATTTACAATGACAACATAATGGGACGAGTTTACAAATACACTCACTCTCAAAAAGAGTTTCAAGTGTTACAACATACCATACCATACGCTTGCCCTTATTTTAGTTCATCACTTTATTCTAAGAACGTTCGGTTGGAGATCCCATAAGGACTTTTTAAGCTTGTAATGTAGGTTTAGGGAATGGTCGGATAACATTTGGGTACAAGTGACTATACCCTCCTTGAATATTACTCACATTTTTCTTTCTTGTTGCTCTTTGCTTCTTTTCAAACCACATAGTCCTCATTAGCTTCTACTTTTCCAACATTGAGCCACCTCAACTGCCTCCTTAATTTTCCTCAAGACTCCATGTATATATATACTCACAACTCTTTTATCTTTTTTTTTCTCTTTTTTTTTTTTTGCTTTTGGAGCTTGAGTAGTTTCACACTTTGAGGTACACTTTCCTACACTCACTGCACAACCTTGCCAATTTCCGGCTTGACACCACACCCCCAACTTAGGCTTTTAGCCTCATTCTCAATGTTCAAGGAGGGACGGGTTAAGAAGAGGGAATCATTTTACAAAAAGGGAAAGGTTTGTAATGAGGTAGCCAAAGAAAAGGTTAAAGGCTCAAGTGGGGTGACTAGTGATACTATCTGTACAATGGGTGGCTTGAAAGGCTAACTGGTTTTCTAAAATTACAAAGACGGCCTAAGGTCATTTCTCCAACCAAATGTAATTATTATAAGCATCGAGAAAGCAACCGGGCAAGTTCTAGATAGAAGAAGTAAACACAAGAATTATATACACAAAGACTCACACACATGGAACACGAACTGTTTGGCTCAACATAGTTTTTAGCCCTCGAATCAACACATGGCAACTCAAAGCTTTCATCATATAAACAAGTATAACTCTAGGTAGACATAGAGTCACAGAGCGAGCCTCACGTTCACACAATTGATATCTCTTTTTTTTTTTTGTATTAATGGAAGGGTATAGGCTATATACAGACACAGATGCTTGAAACTAGACAATTACACCAAACTGGTCAACATGTTTCATCCTACAGTCCTGGTTCTACTATTACACCCTTGGAAAAGAACCCAGCGAAGAAAAACCAAGGGGAATTCATTGCTAATTACTAAAGATAAACATACAACTATCTACTTATTTTGTTTTTTTTATATATACAAAGATAACTTATGTACTAAAACCACACCACACCAATATATAGAGACTTATAAAACACAAATATATACAGAAGTTTGCTTATATAGCACAAAAGCATCAATATGTATAACAGTTGGATTCACAAAAATTTATACAAGGCTATCCCACCCCCAACTAAAAACATGCATTGTCCCCAATGCATAATAATGTAAAACAGAGTTTAGGGGCTCCCTGAGGCGCACTAAGCGCTATGGGAGTCGGAAGCCGGCTGAATGATGGTGGAGTCACCCTCTAATGCTGAAGGTGGGACCGATGAGATCTCGGCCTGAAGAGTGACCACCACTGATGGAGGACGGATCTCTGGCTGACCCAATACTAGAATTGGGGCCTGTGAGCTACTAGCCTCGCCCGTTGATGGCTGAGTGGTCGATGGATCTGCAGGGGCGACCATATCTGCTAGTGAATGTGCTATTGCAACCTGAATTGCTGCTTGTTCCTTATCCTCAACTGTAGAGGAAGAAATCCGCTTACCCTTCTCCTGAGGGCCATTATCCTCCTAGGACCATGAATCCTCCTCAGTCTCTCCCTCGTCTGCTTCCCCACCTTCGGACTCTGTTGAATGTCCGGAATCCTCCTCCGAAGGAATGTCAATATGTGCAGGGGGAGCTGGAGGCTGGGAAGCCCCGACAGTTGGAGGTGCAATATCTGTCATCAGTGTGGAGAAGTCAAGATCCAGGCCAGGTGCTGCTGTGTCTTCTCCCTGCTCAACTTCCTTGGGCAGGAAGGATGATAGATCGAACTCCAGAGGCTGCATCTTGTGGAGTTCAGGCTTCATAGTGGCAACTTCCTCCCGGAGCTTTGGTAAGTTACTAACCTCACCCTATTTATCTTCTCAACCCTCAACTCAAGCTGTTGCAGGCGATCCCCGTAAGATGTTTGTTGTTGTTGGAGTGCTGTCATTGAGAACTGTATGGGAGTCAAGGCCTGTCGGATGAGGGTGGGCAATTTCTTCAGAAGCTGGTCTACCTTAGCATTGGCATGCTGAGCTATGTGACCAAGCCTCGAGACGGCTGGCAGTGCAGCAGAAGGCTGAGAAATGGTGGACTGAGAGGTGGGTTGTGAAGTGGAAGTGGATGCAACTGGGGCCAGAGGGGGCACAAGAGTCTGGGAATCTGAAGGCTCTACATCATCTCGAACCTAAGCCTGAACCTCTGGGGGAGAAACAACATCACTAATGCGCGTGATATCAATATCCTTCAGCGCCTTCGCTGTCTTGTCAGTATGTGGCATGGTGGGGACTTTCACAACCTTACAGAGGGATGTGATCAAGCAGGGGAATGGAAGTGAAGTGGCTGTATGCTTTGCCTTGATCCCTAACTCTCGGAAGATAAGAGCACCCACATCAATCTTGATTCCTGCCATAATGCATGCAATGAGTAGAGCTTTCTCAATGCCTAGGTCAGTCTCATTTCTAGACGGTATCAGTCGAGAGGTAACAAAGCTAAGCCAAAATCTACCCTCTCGTGTGAGATCCTCCTTGAATATTTTGTGCACAGGGTTGATCCAAGCAGGCGTCCCCTTTTCTATCACAGAAGCTATCCAACTACACTCAATTCTCTCGGTTTGCCCATTCGGCGGCATATTCAGCTTTGCCCGAGCTCCAGCCAGGGAAGTAAAACTCATTGATTGTTTCACTGCTGCAGAATACACTCTTCCCCCTAACTAGTACAGTGTCATAGAAAACCCTATTGCGCTTGTAGTGAGCAGTCTTGGAGGCTCCATACGAGGCATGAAACTCAAGGACAAGAGTTTCATTATAGTCCTCCGGTAGCTCAGTGAAGCACTCCCATTTTCTTGCTTTGATGTTCTCCCATATGTGGGGGTACTGCTCTTGTAGCCCATTCAAACTCAGTTGTTTTTCAGCCAGGATTTTCCGTTTGGTCAGCCCTTCTCTATATAGCGCCCTAGACCCTTCGACCCCAAATCGGAGCTGGAAGTCATCTCCGCTTTTCCTTCTTTCCTCAGCTTGTAGGTCAACTGAGGGCAAGGTCTCCTCCTCATCAGACTGGGAAGGAAGTGTAACATTAGGGTCCGTTCGTGAACGTTTTGCTTGTGATACTTGACGATTGGAAGAGGCCCTTTTCTAAGCAGAGGCTGTATGTTTGTTGGGAGCCATATCTGCACAGAAGTGAAATATGAGCAACATGGTAGGCAAAAATGAAAAGAAAACAGAAAAACTAAAAAATTTAAGTCTGCGACAGGTTATGCGATCGCATAACCACTATGCGGACCGCAAACTTGTCGCAAACTTTTAGACAATTGAAATGATCTAAGTATGCGATGGGTTATGCGATCGCATAACCATTATGCAGTTCGCATAAGCATCGCATACTTTATTACTTAGAAAACAAAATCACAAAATGCGATCGCAAAATCCATCGCAAAGTTGGATTTGCGATCGCAAATTGGCCGCAATCAGCATGATATAAAATTGGGTCTTCTGTCTCAGTATGCGGTGACTTTGTGGTCTACATATCAATTATGCGATCGCAAAGTCACCACATTTTGTCATCTTCTTCAGCCAGCTAGGGTTTCCTTTTGCGGCAAAAATGCGGACCAATTTCGATTATGCGATTCGCAAAACTCATCGCTCCGAATGTTTGAACTTAACCCTCAACAATGGCGAACCTAATTTTTACTACCCAGCACCCCAAACACACTACCGAACCAAGAACACCATTACATTAAGAACAGATATCCGACTACAAAACATAAATAAAATGAAAACAAAAATAGGAAATCGAAACAAAAACAAAATTGAAATTAAAGCGTGCAAGGATGAAATCGAGACAAGCAAAACATACCAGTGATGAGTTTATGAGCACACTTGGGAGATGATTTCACATGTGTTTGCCTTACGTTCGTGATGCACTAGCCGTGTTTCCTTCTCTGTTCCTTTTTTCTCGTTTGGTTTTGTTTCTGATAATGAAAAAAGTTTTCTTTTTGTTTTGGATGAATAGATGCGAAGGACGTACCTGAGCGATTTGCGATGGGTAAGTCACCGCATAACACACTATACGACATCATAAGTGTTATGCGGTGGATTCAATTGAGTTGCTGGAGGGCCAAAAATACGGTGCACTTATGCGATCGCATAGTGGAAATACGGTCCGCAAAGTGCACCACCTTGTCACGTTCTTATCACCTATTTTAGCCAAACACACTATATGGGTGTGCGACCACAATGCGGTCCACATAGTGAAAATGCGACCGCATATGTGTAGCAAACTTCCCAAGGTGATTTTTTCCCTTTCTCATGCAATCTTACCCAGTGTTATGATCTTTTGAATCCCCTGCACTCTAACACACACTTTAAATTGCTCAATTAAATCTATCTAACAAAAATTAAAAATTTAAAGGCCAAAAAGGGTGTTACCACACATGGGTTGCCTCCCACGAAGCGCTTGATTTAACGTCGCGGCACGATGAAGTTGGCGTTCCTTAGGATTCATTCATTGGTCGGGCATGGACCATCTTTGAGAGCCAACTGCTCCACCAAATGTTTTTCTCCATCTGTGCCCAAGTAGTTCTTGACTCGCTGACCGTTCAATTTGAANTTTACTTCTACCAAATTCTAACCCACTTTTTCAAGCAAAGTAAGAATTTAATGGCACTTGTTAATGTTTGCAACCACCAACAATAAATGAAGAATGAAAAGTAAATAAATATCAACCAATCATTATATATATATATATATATATATATATATATATTGAATGTTAAACACCCGTTTAGGGTCCACAACCTTAGTATTTAAAGTTAGATACACATACTAAAATACAAAAAGATGGGAATATTTAATGCCATAAAGCTTACAAAGTGCAAGATTCTTCCTTTAAAAGCTTCCAAAAGAGAGGAATAATAAAGCCTTCTAATGTATCCCCAAAATTAGACAAGATGCCCCCACAAAACCCCAATAAATCAATTTATAGTGGGTCAAAACTCGGGACAAAAATCGGACAAAAATACCCTTTTCGGTTAAATATACAACCGCATATCTGTCGCATAACAGACATGTGGTCCGCATTCTTGACATGGACATCGCATTTTCAAACCTTAGTTTACAGGCCTTCATCACATTCACGTTTTGCGGTCCGCATTGCAGATATGCGATCGCATTTCGAGTCGCATCTTCCACCTTCTGCAACCTTCATGACGAGTTTGCGGTCCATTATGCGATCCGCAAATACGTTATGCGATCGCAGATTGGACCGCATTTCTTGCACTGAACTTTGGCCAACTAACTGTTGTGATTTACGATTTCCTTGTGCATTATGCGGCCCGCATGTTGGATTTGCAGTCCGCATTTCCACTTTTGCGATGCATTTTGCTCTTTTCTTGTCTTTTTATGGATTTTTCATTTCATTTTCATGCTCTTAAGTCCTTAAACCTCATGCACTGCAAAACACTAAAATTACATAAGTATACAAGATAATTGCATTTAAAACAAGCTAAAATCTAAGAAATTTGTATTAAATGTGCTGAAATTCTCCGGCACGTCAAAGACCTAAAAAGCTACTTATCTAGCCCTCATTTGTTGTCAAAACCGAAGGAAGTGGAACAACTGTTAATCTATTTGGCGTTTTCGAAAGTAGCGATAAGTGTTATTTTGGTCCGAGAGGAGGAAGGTATGTAATTTTGTGTTTATTATGTTAGTAAAGTTTTATCGGGAGCGGAGACACATTATCTGCACCTCAAAAAATTTGCCCTAGCTCTCATAGTTGCCTATTGAAAGCTTAGGCCTTATTTTTAGTGTCACCATATAGCTATTGCAATAACTTTTCCGTTGAGTAATGTCCTTCATAAGCCTGAATTATTGGGTCGTTTGATTAAATGAGCATTCAAAGTTAGTGAATATGACAATTAGTACAAACCCATGACTGCGATCAAGTCATAGGTTTTGGACGACTTCATGGCTTATTAATGCCTTTAGCTTCTAAAGAAGCAGTGCTTATATAGGGGATACTATCAGGTGTTTGGACCTTGTTTACGGATGGATCTTCCAACGTAAAAGGGTCCAGTCTCGGGATAGTATTAATCACTCCTTCGGGAGAAATACTGAGGAAGGCTATTAGAACTATGACATTAACCAACAATGAAGCCGTGTATGAGGCTTTAGTTGCATGATTTGAATTAGCTCGGGCACTAGGCTATGAGGTGATCGAGATAAAGTGCGACTCCCAACTGGTAGTGAACCAGGTGTACAGAATTTTCGACACCAAGTAGGAATGCATGAAACTATACTTGATTAAGGTTCAAGTATTACTAACCTACTTTTGCGAATGGTCTATTATACAAATTTTGAGGGAAGAAAACGTGGAGGCAGACGCATTGGCCAATTTTGGGTCATCCATAGAAATGAAAGGAACTGATTCTGGTGCGATCGCTCAACTACTGCAATCAGTATTAGATGTGAACGGATATTGTGAAGTTAACTCAACCAACCTAATTTGGGATTGGAGAAATGAGTTTATAGAGTATTTAAGGCATGGAAAATTGCCTGAATATCCAATGGCATCCCGAGCACTGAGAGCTAAAGCAGCTCGTTATTGTCTTTTTGGCGGTCAACTATACGAGACATCTTTTCAAGGGCCATTGGATCTATGTTTGGGGACATTAGAGGCTGATTACGTGATAACGGAAGTTCATGGAGGAGCCACTCCGGTGCAGACTCGTTGGTTTTCAAACTGTCAAGGGTTGGCTACTATTAGCACCAGATTGAGAAAGATGCAAAGACATTTGTACAAAAATGTGATAAATGCCAGTGTCATGCACAATTAGTGCATCAACCGGAAAAACTTTTGCATTCAGTGATTTCACTATGGCCATTTATGAAATGGGGAACATACAAAGTTGATCCCTTACCAGAAGGACCTGGGCAGGTAAGATTTCTTTTGGTTTTAACTAATTATTTCACTAAATGGGTTGAAGCAAGTTCCTACAAAAAGATCGGAGAACGAGAAATGATGGATTTCATATTAATTCACATCATATGTTGGTTTGGAATACCAAAAGAAATCACTAGATGCAATAATCCGCAATTTATAAATTCTAAAATTACAAAGTTTCGGAAGGTTTGAAGATCAAAAGAATTACATATTCTCCGTACCATACAAGTCCTAACAGATAAGCAAAGTCTACCAACAAAATAATATTTCAAAACCTCAAAAAGAAGTTAGAATATGCTAAAGGAACTTGGCCAGATGAGCTACCAGGTGTGTTGTGGGCATATCGAACAACGGCAAAATCGAGCACGGGTGAAACACCATTTTCACTTGTATACGGTGCAAAAGCTTTGATCCCTGTGCAGATTGGGGAACCAACTACAAGATATTTCCGAGCAAACGAAGAAGAAAATAATGAAGCACAGCTGATCAAACTGGATTTAGTTGAAGAGCATCCAAACCTGGCGTATGTGAGGATGGTGGCACAAAAACAAAGGACGAAAATATATTATAACCGTAGAGCAAATATTCAATATTTCAAATTTTGAGATTTAGTTTTGAGAAAGGTAACTCAAAGTACTCGAGAATTAATGCTAGGAAGTTCGGACCAACGCGGGACAAACCTTATCAGATTTCTGGTATGACCAGAAAAGGTTCATATCAACTGAATAATCAAAAAAATATCAAATTGCCAAGCAATTAGAATGTGACTCACCTCAAAAGGTATTATTTCTGAAGATCCTTACTAATTCTGAAAGTATGCGCTGCACTTTTTTTCTCTTCATCGAGTTTTTGTCCCAATTGGATTTTTCTGGTAGGGTTTTTAATGAGGCAACAATGTAAAGCATACTACAAAGAAAGGGTCATCGGCAATAGAAAAATCTCCAGTGTTCGAATTCTCATACTTAGCATCTGAATGCTAGGATGGAGCCATTACATATTAAGGCACTGAAAGTGTTACGAAGATCGGGACTATTAGAATCGGGTTAATTGTCTTATCAAGATCGAGGACTGCATGATCAGCCCCGAAGAGTAATAAGTTGTAAAAGTTAGCCACAGTATTTTCATAATTGTACTTTTAAAGATGTAAGGAATGAATCAAAGTTCTTTTGTTTTTATCTTTTTTCTTATTTAAATGATAAGTTAATTTATTTTGAAAGTTAGTTAAAACTTCATATAGTTGTGCCGGAATGAACATGAGACGTCCTATTCAAGAGCACCATAAACATAAAGGCCCTCTGCTATGAAGCCCTCATAGCTAAAGGGTAGATTACAGAAGTATGAATACTTGGGATAAAAAGTTATCAGATGTATAATTCACGAGTTTTAACAGTTAAATAAAAATAAAAGAGAATATTTCTTGCACAATATTTAAGCAAAATTTATCTTTCACTACCTAATATACCAAACTCAATAAAGAAGTTTGGCATAGTTACAAAAGGAAAAAATAATAAAATATATACATCAGTTATTTTTGCTACCAGAGCCCAAAGGGAGAGAAGTGTCTTCATTTTCCTTTTTAGGAGAATGTTTTTCCACTTCATGTTCGAGTTCCTCTTCAACTTCCTCTTAGGTTCCAGAATATAAGGAGATAATATTTGAAGATTCAGAAGCAGCGCGCCGAGCAGGGATATTTTCGAGAGCATGCTTAACGGCAACAGTTGTCTCCAATTCACAAGCTGTGGCAATGTAGTCATCGATGTTTGAAATGCCTTGTTTGGTTCCAGAGTCTTTCTCTTCATGTGATAAATGATGTAGGTTTTCTCGAGGAGGATAGAATCTTCCTGGTCTTGGAGTTTAGTTCAGAGTTTTGCAATTTTTGTTTGGAGCTTATCATTTTCAACGTTCACAATGTTGATCCTGGAATCAAACTCAACATTGGTTCTCGCATGAAGTTGGTTATGCTCCATGAACCATTTGAGCCTTTCTTCTATTTTGTATTTCTTCTCCTCAACCACATTAGCTTCTTCGATTTTCAAGCGTAAGTTTGCTTCGAAGTTATTGACTTGCTTCATAAAAGTAGACTTTGATGACATCGACAACATATCTCGATGAGAGATATGATACCTCTCGGTCAGAGAGTGATTTTGCCCAATTTGGCTTTCTCAAGTCCAAATGGGTATCAAACAAAATTGTTGATGTGAGCTCAAGTCGGGTTCTTACTATCTCTAGTTTGAACCCTTTAATTAGGCAAATCAATCTCTCAATTAACCTAATTCCTTGTTAGCCAAGTTATCCTAGTCTAGGTCCATCTTTCTCAAGTAGAGACTAAGTAAAAAAGGCATGAATCAATATTTGCAACCATTAACTCCCAAATTGAAGGACGAACTAAGCCAAATAATTAACACCCAATCATAAACAAGCATTAAGTTAAATTTCCATAAGGTTTACAAACTAGGTTTGGGTCACAACCTAGTAAGAATCTAGCTACTCATAACGGAAATTGCCGGAAAAAGAAAAGCTAGTTAAACTCATAATTAAAGATAAAAATGTTAAAATATAATGTTTAAACACTCAAATGAGAGGAAACTGTTACATCCCATATTTTCGTACATAAATGTATGCTATAGGAAAATTGGCGAAAGCTCGGGAATGAAATATTACATCTCGCATTTTCGTACGTTAAGCTTCATCGTAAGTTAATCGACATAAGTTCGGCAATGAGATTATTTTAAGATTATAAGCATTTTATGCTATTTCAAAGAAGTAATGAGTAAATTCGTGAAGGTGAGAAGGTAAGCAAATCGAAGAAAAAGAAATTCGTGAAAGTATGGCATTTTGGGATAAAATACGGCCCGAGCTAAAATACCCGGTACTTATGGACTAGTACCATACAAGGTACCACATGGCCATGATAGTAAGGTGTATAAGGTGTGTTAAAAGTGAGTAGTTTTTAAGTAATTTGAGATAATTCTCAATTATATAGATATTCGTTAATTGTGGATTATTGATGAAAGATTAACCATGTAATTAAGGAATAAGTGGATAAATTTTTAGATAAGCCTTATGAAAAAAACGTGGCAGCCATACATGTGCAAACTAATGACTATCAATGTCACATGAAATGTGGCAAAAATTTGAAGGAATTAGTGGCCAACTAAGCCATCAACGTTGGGCCCACTCTCTTTAAATAAAAAAGGAACCATCTTCCTACATCATTGAAGAAAAATAGCAATGTCCAACGTGAAGTATTAAAGTGTCCAAACATGAAAAACTCTCTGAATTGTCAAAATGTCCATACGTGAAAAACTCTCTTAATTGTCACAAAGTCCAAACGTGAAAACTCTCTGAAATGATACAATGTCCAAACGTGAAAACTCTCTGAAATGCTACAAGGTCCAACATGAAATGCTAATTCAAAGAAAGCCCCGTATAATCTTTCTCAAGAATATTATACGGAGTTTAACTTGCTTCGATCTGCCGTTACGTGTTTTCGCAAAAGAGAATTGGTTCGGGTATGTTAAAGCTATTCCTTCTTTCCTTTTGGCATGATCCATATAATGCAAACTAAATGAGCAGATGTACAACTTTCATAAATAATCCTATTCATAGAAATGCTAGAGATACTTATATTCTTGATTCCCTATGTGTCATATTATTATATCATCTATTCATGTGTGACGACCCGGCCGGTCGTCTTAAAACTTTACGCCCCGATCCCCCATTAACTACTTCCCCTAAGTTCATTTCTGCTATTTTGATTTGCCAGGACGTTCGGTGTTGGGTTTCGGAGAGTTTTGGGACACTTAGTCCCTAAATGAGAACTTAAGTGTTGAAAAATGGTCCGTAGTCGGAGCAGTGTGAAGACGACCTCGGAATGGAAATCCGATGGTTCCTTTAGCTCCGTTAGGTGATTTTGGGGTTGGGAGCGTGTTCGGAATGTATTTTGGAAGTTCGTAGCTCATTTAGGCTTGAAATGTCGGAGTTTGAACTTTTGAAGTTTCCGGTCCGATAGTGAGTTTTTGATCCGAGGGTGGGATTGGAATTCCGGAAGTTGCAGTAGCTCTGTCATGTCATTTGGGATGTGTGTGCAAAGTTTCAGGTCATTCGGACGAGGTTTGGTTAAGTGTTTGATCGACAGCGTGTTTTATTAGAATTTGAAGTTCTTAGGCTTGAATCTTTGATTAATTCGGGTTTCCGGCGTTGTTTTAGGTATTTTTAAGATTGGTACAAGTTCGAATAAGGTATTAGGTGGTATTGGTGCTTTTGGTTGAGGTCCCGGGGGCCTCGGAATGATTTCGGGTGGTTAACGGGGAGATTATTGAAGTGTTGCAGCAGCTGGTTTTTCATCTTCTGGTATTCTCGCTTCTGCGGCTTGGGAACCGCAGAAGCGGAGCCGCATTAGCGGCTAGATCATCGCAGAAGCAGTTTGGGCAAAGTTTCCAGGCGTCGCAGATGCGGAGGAAATTCCGCAGGAGCGGCCTCGCATCTGCGAGAAGATAGCCGCAGATGCGGCCATTTAGCTTTTTTTTGGAACTGCAGAAGCGGTGGATAATCTGCACAAGCGAAACCGCATAAGCGGTTGACTGGACCGCAGAAGCGGATGTGGCTGTTTTAGTGAGAGTCGTAGAAGCGGCTCACTTTCCGCATAAGCGGGACCGCAGAAGCAGTCCCTTGTCCGCAGAAGCGGAAACACCTATTCAGAAAAGGGAATTTCGAGAGTTGAGTTTCAAAAATTGAAAAAAATCAATTGAGAGCTCGGGAGAGGACGATTTTGAGTGGGTTTTGAAGAGAAGATCATTGGGTAATGTTTTCTTAATCCCTGTTAGTTGCATTCCATCAATATATAGCTTAATCCATCATCTAATTTCGAATTTGGCAACGAAATGGGGGAAAGTTTCTTAGACCAAACTATTGGGTTTTGAGTGAGCATTTGACCTCCGAATTGGGAGATTTTTATATGGTTAGACTCGTGAGAGTACGAGGGTTCAGAAAATATAAAAATTATTCGATTCCAAGATGTTGGCCTAAAGGGCATTTTTGTTATTTTACCTAATTTCACGTCGTACCGTTGAATTAAATAGCCAAACCAGTTGTTTGCGATGTTATTTACAATGTGTAATTGAATTGAATAGATTTGGGCCATGTGGAGTCGGATACTCGTGGCAAGGGCGTGGTTTCTAGTTGATATTGAGCCGGTTCGAGGTAAGTGGCTTGTCTATCCTTGTGTGGGGGACCTTCCCCTTAGGATATGATATTTGGTAATTGAATGCCTTGTACGTGAGGTGACGAGCGCGTACTTGAGCTAGTTATTGAAAATTCGGCTTTACTTTAAATATTTAGACTGAGTTTCTTTCTTATTTGCTTTATTTTACTTGCAATTATAGCCTGTGTTAGTTTAGAGAAGCATGTTTAGTCGACTTACCTGCCTACTTGCTTAAATTTGCTTTTGTTTGTATTTCGTGAAGTATGTAGGGCTAGAATTTACTGTTACTTATCATGAGTTGAGCATTTATTCCGATACTCTTAAGCTGTTATTGTGTGTTTAAATTTGGGACTACGGGACGGCATCCCGGGAGATCCCCTGCACGTGTTTATGATCCGGACTGAGGTGCGGGATACCAAGAGATCCCTGAAACATTTATCTATATTGATGATACCAAGAGATCCTCGGGATACCAAGAGATCCCTGGCATATTATTGAGGATACCAAGAGATCCTCGAGATACCAAGAGATCCCTGACACATTTATATATATTGAGGATACCAAGAGATCCTCGGGATACCAAGAGATCCCTGGCATATTATTGAGGATACCAAGAGATCCTCGGGATACCAAGAGATCCCTGGCACATTTTTATATATTGAGGATACCAAGAGATCCTCGGGATACCAACAGATCCCTGGCGAACTATTGAGGATACCAAGAGATCCCTAGTGTATATGGTGAAGATACCAAGAGATCCCCGGTTATCATCCTTGTTGTGAGCGGTATCTCCTTGCGATTGCCTTATTTTTGTTTTTCTGTTACTATATCCTTATTATCCTGTTTAGATTCTTGCTGTAGACTATCATTATACTGTTTCTTTATCCTGTCGTTTATTATTTATTTATCTCAGTAGGGCCCTCACCTTCCTCGTCACTACCCGACCGAGGTTAGGCTTGGCACTTACTGAGTACTGCTGTGGTGTACTCATGCCCTTTCTGCGCATGTTTTTCATGTGCAGATCCAGGTAGCTCTTCCGAGGCGTATCATCCTCGAGGCGAAGAGATCTAGCAGAGACTTCGAGGTACATCTGCCGCGTCTGCAGACCAGGAGTCTCTATCTTATTCTAGCTTTAGCAGTTAGCTTTTCCTTTCGTACTTTTGCTTTAGACATTCTGGATGTTAGAGCATTTACAGTACTTCTTCTCGCTTGTGTTCCCGTGAGTTTTCGGGTGATATTGTAGACTTTCGCATTATTGGGTTGTATATGCCGGGCGGCATTTATATACAGTTACCCTTCTAGTTGTTTAGTTTAATTATTTGTTTCCGTAAGTTATGTTATTTCCGCATTGTTAGGCTTACCTAGTCGTAGGGACTAGGTGCCATCACGACATGTTCACGGAGGGCGAACTGGGGTCGTGACAAGTTGGTATCAGAGCTCTAGGTTCATAGGAGTCACGGAACACAGGCCGGTTTATTAGAGTCTCGCTGATCGGTACGGAGACGTCTGTACTTATCTACGAGAGGCTATGTAACCGTTAGGAAAATTTCACTTCATTTGATTCCCTGTCGTGCGAGATCTTTGACATCACAATCCTAAACTTCTGCCTTCTATTCTCTCACAGATGGTGAGGACACGTGCTGCTCGAGATGATCAGGCACCCGCGCCCCCTACTGCAGCCGTCAGAGGCCGGGGCCGGGGTAGAGGCTGAGGACGCGCCCGTTGTGCAGCGAGAGGACCTGCGCGAGCTGCCGCCGAGGTACCACAACAGATCCAGCCGGAGTTCAGGCACCTGACACGCCTATGGCTACTACTACTCCAGCTCTTCAGGAGACTTTGGCACAGTTCCTGAGCATGTTTGGTACGTTGATTCAGGCTGGATTGATTCAGGTTGTACCGACTACTTCACAGATCGGGGGAGGGACCCAGACTCCCGCCGCCCCCACTCTAGAGCAGCGAGTTTCCATTGGTCAGGTTCCAGGTGTCATGGCGACACAGCCTGTGGTCCCAGTCAGCGGGTGGTGAGTACCTCTCGCCGAGTAGAGACAGGTGGGTCCAGGGGAGAGAGGACAGACGAGGTCAGGAGGGAGAGTATAGAGGAGTGAGTAGACCTCGTGGACCAGGGAGATATACTGGTCCTTATTTTGGAGGCAGGGTGCGTCATGGTAGAGGTTTTGTGGGTTAGCCAGCTCAGTTTACATCTCAGAATTTCCAGAGAGTTTCAGGTGTTCAGGGGTCTCAGAGTACCCGTACTGCACAGTTTCCACCCCCACGTCGGCCGCGAGGTTGCTTTGAGTGTGGTGACACATGCCACATGGTTAGGGACTGCCCCAGACTTGGTAGGGGTGCATCTTCACAGACTTCTCGGCCACAGCGTGCCCCGTAGAGTTCCCAGGCCATGGTTACAGCCCCAGTTACTACCCCACCTACCCATGCCAAGTTTGTTGCCTCCGATTCTGTCACCACAGGTATTGTCATGGTTTGTTATAGAGGTGTATCAGTTCTATTCGATCTAGGCTCCACTTATTTTTATATGTCTTCTTATTTTGCTCCGCATTTGGGTGTACCTCAGAATTTCCTTGAGTTTCCCTGTTTATGTTTCTACTCCTGTGGGGGGATTCTCTTGTTGTGGACCGCGTTTATCGGTCATGTTTGATTACTATTCGTGGTTTTGAGACCAGAGCGCATTTATTGTTACTCAGTAAGGTTGATTTTGATATTATTTTGGGCATGGAGTGGTTGTCGCCCCATGTTGCTATTCTTGATTGTCACGCCAAGACCGTGACGCTGGCTATGCCAAGTATTCCGCGTAATGAGTAGAGTGGTACTTTAGATCACACTCCCAGTAGAGTTATCTCTTTTCTTAAAGCTCAGCATATAGTTGAGAAGGGGGGGTGCCGCGTATTTAGCTTATGTGAGAGATGTCAGTGTTGACTACCCCTTCTGTTGATTCAGTTCCAGTGGTACGGGATTATCTCGATGTGTTTCCAGCTGACCTTCCGGGCATGCCGCCCGATAGAGACATTGATTTTGGCATTGATCTGTTGCCGGGCACTCAGCCCATTTCCATTCCTCCGTATCGTATGG
>NW_017672443.1:8185-12395 GCF_001879085.1 Nicotiana attenuata | reverse complement strand
TGTTAGGCTTACCTAGTTGTAGGAACTAGGTGCCATCACGACATGTTCATGGAGGGTGAACTGGGGTCGTGACAAGTTGGTATCAGAGCTCTAGGTTCATAGGAGTCACGGAACACAGGCCGGTTTATTAGAGTCTCGCTGATCGGTACGGAGACGTCTGTACTTATCTACGAGAGGCTATGTAACCGTTAGGAAAATTTCACTTCATTTGATTCCCTGTCGTGAGAGATCTTTGACATCACAATCCTAAACTTCTGCCTTCTATTCTCTCACAGATGGTGAGGACACGTGATACTCGATATGATCAGGCACCCGCGCCCCCCACTGCAGCCGTCAGAGGCCGGGGTAGAGGTCGAGGGCGCGCACGTGGTGTAGCCAGATAACTTGCGCGAGCTGCCGCCGAGGTACCATCAACAGATCCAGTCGGAGTTTAGGCACCTGACACGCCCACGGCTACTACTACTCCAGCTCTTCAGGAGACTTTTGAGCAGTTCCTGAGCATGTTTGGTACGTTGATTCAGGCGGGATTGATTCAGGTTATACCGACTACTTCACAGATCGGGGGAGGGACCCAGACTCCCACCTCCCCCACTCCAGAGCAGCAAGCTTCCATTGGTCAGGTTCCAGGTGTCATGGCGACACGGCCTGTGGTCCCAGTTCAGCGAGTGGTGAGGACCTCTCACCGAGCAGGGGACAGGTGGGTCCAGGAGAGAGTGGACAGACGAGGTCAGGAGGGAGAGTATAGAGGAGTGAGTAGACCTCGTAGATTAGAGAGACCCACTGGTCCTTATTTTGGAGGAAGAGAACGACATGATAGAGGTTTTGTGGGTCAGCCAGCTCAGTTTGCATCGCAAATTTCACACAGAGTTTCAGGTGTTCAGGGGTCTTGGAGTACCCGTACCGCACAGTTCCCACTGCCAAGTCAGTCACGAGGTTGCTTTGAGTGTGGTGACATACGCCATGTGGTGAGGTATTGCCTTAGACTTGGGAGGAGTGCACCTCCACAGACTTCTCGGCCGCAGCGCGCTCCGCAGAGTTCTCAGGCTATGGTTACAACCGCAGTTGCTACCCCACCTACCCGTACCGGGACTGTTGCCTCCGATTCTGTCATCACAGGTATTGTCATGGTTTGTTATAGAAGTGTATCGGTTCTATTCGATTTAGGCTCTACTTATTCTTACGTGTCTTCTTACTTTGCTCCGCATTTGGGTGTGCCTCGGGATTCTTTGAGTGCCCCCGTTTATGTTTCTACTCCCGTGGGAGATTCTCTTGTTGTGGACCGTATTCATCGGTCATGTTTGGTTACTATTCGTGGTTTTGAGACCAGAGCAGATTTATTGTTACTCGGCATGGTGGATTTTGACATTATTTTGGGCATGGACTGGTTGTCGACCCATTTTGCTATTCTTGATTGTCACACCAAGACCGGTGATGCTGGCTATGCCAGGTATTCCGCGTATTAAGTGGAGTGGTACTTTAGATCACACTCCCAGTAGAGTTATCTCTTTTCTTAAAGCTCAGTGTATGGTTGAGAAGGGGTGTGCCGCGTACTTAGCTTATGTGAGAGATGTCAGTGTTGATACCCTTTCTGTGGACTCAGTTCCAGTGGTACGGGATTATCCCGATGTGTTTCCAGCTAATCTTCCGGGCATGCCGCCCGATAGGGACATTGATTTTGGCATTGATCTGTTGTCGGGCACTCAGCCTATTTCCATTCCTCCATATCGTATGGCTCCTCCTGAGTTGAAGGAATTGAATGATCAGTTGCAGGAATTGCTTGGTAAGGGTTTTATTCGACCAGTGTTTCACTGTGGGGTGCTCCTGTCTTGTTTGTGAATAATAAGGATGGTTCTATGCGTATGTGTATTGATTATCGCCAGTTGAATAAGGTTGCAGTGAAGAACCGCTATCCTTTTCCTCGCATTGATGATCTGGTTGACCAGCTTCAGGGTGCACAGGTGTTTTCTAAGATTGACATGTGCTCAGGTTACCATCAGTTGAAGATTCGGGAGCCAGATATCCCGAAGATTGCATTCAGGACTCGGTATGGTCATTACGAGTTCCTTGTTATGTCATTTGGGCTGACCAATGCCCCAGCATCTTTCATGCATCTGATGCACAGCGTGTTCAAGCCATATCTTGACTCATTCGTTATTATTTTTATTGATGATATTCTGGTGTATTCCCGGAGTCGGGAAGATCATGAGCAGCACCTGAGGACTGTGCTTCAGACCTTGAGGGAGAAGAAGTTATATGCAAAGTTCTCAAAATGTGAGTTTTGGCTGAGTTCTGTGGCATTCTTAGGCCATGTGATTTCGAGTGAGGGTATTCGGGTGGATCCAAGGAAGATAGAGGCCGTGCAGAGTTGGCCCAGGCTGTCCTCAGCTACAGAGATTCGCAGTTTCCTTGGCTTGGTGGGCTACTACCGTCGCTTCGTGGAGAGCTTTTCATCGATTGCGGCCCCTATGACTAGATTGACCCAGAAGGGTGCCCCATTTCAGTGGACAGAGGAGTGTGAGGCGAGCTTTCAGAAGCTCAAGACAGCTTTGACTGCGGCCCCAATTTTGATGTGGCCTAGCGGTTCGGGGTCCTATTCTGTCTATTGTGACGCCTCGAGAGTTGGCCTTGGAGCGGTGTTGATGCAGGACGGTAGGGTGATTGCCTACGCGTCCAGACAGTTGAAAATACATCAAAAGAATTACCCTATCCACGACCTTGAGTTAGCTGCTATTTTTCATGCGTTGAAGATCTGGCGTCATTATTTATACGGTGTGCCTTGTGAGATCTTTACTGACCATCGGAGCTTGCAGCACTTACTCAAGCAAAAGGATCTAAATGTGCGCCAGAGGAGGTGGTTAGAGTTGCTGAAGGATTATGACATTACTATTCTGTATCACCCTAGCAAGGCCAATGTGGTGGCGGATGCCTTGAATCGCCGGGCAGAGAGTTTGGGTAGTTTGGCATATTTACCAGCTTCAGAGAGGCCGATGGCGATGGATTTTCAGGCCTTAGCCAATCAGTTTGTGAGATTGGATCTCTCGGAGCCCAGTCCGGTTCTAGCCTGTGTGGTTTCCCGGTCTTCCCTATTTGATCGTATCAGGGAGCGGCAGTATGATGACCCTCATTTGCTTGTCCTTCAGGATAAGGTGCAGCGTGGTGATGCCAGAGATGTGACCATCGGAGATGATGGGGTATTCAGCATGCAGGGCCGAATTTGTGTGCCCAATGTTGATGGTCTTCGGGAGTTGATATTGGCAGAGGCTCATAGTTCGCGGTATTCCATCCATCCAGGTGCCGCGAAGATGTATCAAGACTTGAGGCAGCACTACTGGTGGAGGCGAATGAAGAAAGATGTAGTTGGTTATGTGTCTAGATGCCTCAACTGCCAGCAGGTGAAGTATGAGCACCAGCGCCCGGGTGGGATGCTTCAGCAGATAGAGATTCCAGAGTGGAAGTGGGAGCGCATCACCATGGACTTTGTATCGGGACTCCAACGGACCTTGAAGAAGTTTGATGCCATTTGGGTTATTATGGATCGGCTGACCAAGTCCGCTCATTTTATTCCTATGTGTACTACTTATTCATCGGAGCGGTTGGCGGAGATTTATATCCGGGAGATCATTCGTCTACATGGTATTCCAGTTGCTATTATTTCAGAAAGAGGTACTCAATTTACATCGCGGTTCTGGAGAGCTGTGCAGCAGGAGTTAGGCACTCGGGTGGAGCTGAGCACAACATTTCACCCCCAGACGGACGGACAGTCCGAGCGCACTATTCAGATTTTTGAGGATATTCTCTGTGCGTGTGTGATGGAGTTTGGAGGGTCTTGGGATCATTTCTTGCCACTGGCGGAGTTTGCTTACAACAACAGTTGTCAGTCCAGCATTCAGATGGCGCCGTATGAGGCTTCATATGGTAGGAGGTGTAGATCTCCGGTGGATTGGTTTGAGCCGGGTGATGCCAGGCTATTGGGCACAGAGTTGGTTCAGGATGCGTTGGAGAAGGTTAAGATGATTCAGGATAGACTCCGTACAGCCAGTCAAGATAGAAGAGTTACGCGGACAGGAAGGTTCGTGATGTTTCATATATGGTTGGTGAGCGGGTTCTGCTTCGGGTCCGCCTATGAAAGGCGTCATGAGGTTGGGAAGAAAGGAAAGTTGAGTCCGAGGTTATTGGCCTTTTGAGATCTGAGGCGAGTTGGGAGGTTGCT
>NW_017672443.1:5577-6507 GCF_001879085.1 Nicotiana attenuata | reverse complement strand
GCGTGGTTTCTAGTTGATATTGAGCCGGTTCGAGGTAAGTGGCTTGTCTAACCTTATGTGGGGGACCTTCCCCTTAGGATATGATATTTGGTAATTGAATGCCTTGTACGTGAGGTGACGAGCGTGTACTTGAGCTAATTATTGAAAATCCGGCTTTACATTAAATATTTAGACTGAGTTTCTTTCTTATTTGCTTTATTTTACTTGCAATTATAGTCTGTGTTAGTTTAGAGAGGCATGTTTAGTCGACTTACCTGCCTACTTGCTTAAATTTACTTTGTTTGTATTTCGTGAAGTATGTAGGGCTAGAATTTACTGTTACTTGTCATGAGTTGAGCATTTATTCCGATAGTCTTGAGCTGTTATTGTGTGTTTAAATTTTGGACTACGGGACGGCATCCCGGGAGATCCCCTGCACGTGTTTATGATCTGGACTGAGGTGCGGGATACCAAGAGATCCCTGACACATTTATATATATTGAGGATACCAAGAGATCCTCGGGATACCAAGAGATCCCTGGCATATTATTGAGGATACCAAGAGATCCTCGGGATACCAACAGATCCCTGACACATTTATATATATTGAGGATACCAAGAGATCCTCGGGATACCAAGAGATCCCTGGTACATTTTTTATATATTGAGGATACCAAGAGATCCCTGGTGAAATATTGAGGATACCAAAAGATCCCTAGTGTTTATGGTGAAGACACCAAGAGATCCTCGGGATACCAAGAGATTCCCGGTTATCATCCTTGTTGTGAGCGGTATCTCCTTGCGATTGCCTTATTTCTATTTTTCTGTTACTGTATCCTTATTATCCTGTTTAGATTCTTGCTGTAGACTATCATTATACCGTTCTTTTATCCTGTCGTTTATTATTTATTTATCTCAGTAGGGTCCCTGTACCTTCCTCATCACTACCTG
>NW_017672443.1:0-2366 GCF_001879085.1 Nicotiana attenuata | reverse complement strand
GAGGAGATACACGGAGACTTCGAGGTATATCTGCCGCGTCCGCAGACCAGGAGTCTCTATTCTGTTCCATCTTTAGTATTTAGTTTATTCCTTTTTCTCTCCGTTGTTTAGATATTCTGGAGTTAGAGCAGCGTACTATGTTTCTGTTAGCCTGTGGTTCCCGTGAGTTTCCGGGTTTTGGGATTTAGTTGTAGACTTCCGCATTTCTTTTGAGTTGTATAGGCCGAGCGGCCTTATATGCAGTTAATATTTTAATATGTTTAGCTTTATTTAACCATTTCGCAAGTTAAGTTGTTATTTCCGCATTGATAGGCTTACCTAGTTGTAGGAACTAGGTGCCATCACGACATGTTCATGGAGGGTGAACTGGGGTCGTGACATCATGGGTCTCGGAAAATACGTAAGTTGAAAAAGTTTACTTCATGATATTATTCAAAAACATAATGGTCTTATGACATTTTGAAAGATTTTGTTGACGTACTTCTCATGCACTGCATTCACATATACATGTACATTGATCTATGACCAGATGGCGTTATATACGCGTATATATGTATAATATATGTATATGGGATATGGGAAAAGGTTACGGCATTATATACGCACCACCACCTGATCAGCTGGTATACGTTGATGATTTTGCCCACAGCGACCGAGATGATATGATGGGTTGCCCTCAGAGGCCTGATGATGTTATGAAACATGTACCTATGCACGACATGACATTCATATGCATATGTATGACACAATAATTATTTCATAATTTACAGAGTTATCCAGACTTACAGGTTGGGTCATTTACTCTGTATTTCTTCCATGTCTGTTACGTACTTATTTATGTGCCTTACATACTCGGCAAATTATTCGTACTGACGTACCTTTTTGCCTCGGGTCGCTGCGTTTCATGCCCGCAGGTCCTAATAGACAGGTCGAGAGCCCTCCAAGTAGGCTATCAGCTCAGCAGAAGATGTTGGTGCGCTCCATTTGCTTCGGAGTTGCTTGTTTTGTTAATATGATTTAGACGTGTATTGTTTGGTATGGCAGGACTTTGTCCCAGCCTTTATGAAAATAATGGATTCTTAGAGGCTTGTAGACATATGTCATGTACGTATAAGATTGTATGGACTTGTCGCCCTACATTTAATATACAAGTGGTTATTTTGGTCTTATAGGCCCGTATGTCTTATGTATAAGTTGGTATCACATGTTGTATTCGACTCATGTCACGGCATCCTTCTGGCTCAATTATCTATGAAAGTATGACATGGAAAGATACGTTACGATAGTACTCGATTCAGTAAGGTACCGGGTGCCCGTCGCGGCCCATCTGATTGAGTCGTGATAGAAACTTCCTAAAATGGTAAAAAGAAACGGCTACAACAACTCTGAACCTTTAAACTTGACCTAAATTTGAGAAACTCGTCTTTTTATACTGGGCTAAAAGTTTCTGACAAAAATGCCCCTCGGGAGGTTCTGCGGCCGCACAATTCAATGTGCGGTCCGCAGATTTCTTTAGTTGGCAGGAAGGAGGATTCTGCAGCTGCACATTTTTGGACAGCGGCTGCACAATTCTTGTGCGGTCCGCATTTCAGCAAGGTGTCACGACTTGGTCTTCTGCACGTTCTTTGAACTTGAAAATATTTATCAGTGCAAACCCTGTTTTGCAGCCGCACAATTCATGTGCGGTCCGCACATTTGTCAAACTCATGTTGGGATCTTTAGGTTGGGTTGCGGTCGCAGATGGAATTCTGCGGTCCGCAATTTCTTCTGCGGACCGCACATCTTTGATTTTCTTCCCTTTATTGCCTTGTGCTTCGGAACACTCCTTTTTGAGTTGGATTTCATCATGGGAGACAAAACTTCCAGCATTCCTACAATTTGCACAGTTTCATTAGTTTCGGGAACGCAATTCAATACTTTCAAACCAAAACAAAGCAAAAAGGTGCGAATAAGCAGTCAAAATTCCCACTTATTCGCTCCCTAATATCCGACTTAAAGTATGCATATTTTGATGTATATTACCCCACATTGTGCTCATGTCTCGTAGACTTCGGATGTATAATATAATGATTCGTGCTATTTGTGGTATTTCTATGTGTAGGAATCATTCGGATGTGATTTGGGACGAAAGCACGTGAAATGGAGCGAAAATGGGAAGAAAAAACAAAAGTTCACATTTGAGGGCCGCAGGCAGCGTGGGGCGCTACCTGTGGCGCTCAAAACGGAATGCTAAAAAGTTGAGCGCCAGAGACAGCGCCCCACGCTGCCCTGGACGGTCAAAACGTGAACATGTCCTATTTTGATCGGGACTCGGTTATTTTGACACCAAGATGTTCCCAACTCATATAAAAGCCAACCTAAATCTA
>NW_017672442.1:190863-191822 GCF_001879085.1 Nicotiana attenuata | reverse complement strand
AAATCTCGTTGGTCAGGCCCTTTCGTTGTGGTAAGTGTGAAGCCTCATGGAGCTGTAGAGTTGCGGGATATGAGCTCAAATGGTACCTTCTTGGTAAATGGCCAGCGGATAAAACATTATTGGGGTGGTGACATTGCATGTCACAAGATCTCGATGGACCTGTCGGATGCTTGAAAACGTGTTGAGTCGTGCCGCGATGTTAAATCAGGCGCTGGATGGGAGGCAACCCATTGAATTGTTGTAATCATCGTGCCACGACAATAACTAAGGCGCTGGTTGGGAGGCAACCCAATTATAGTTGTAGTGTTATTTGTGAGTTTTACAGCGTGCTAACCAATGCAGGTGACAAAGGGCGGGCGAAAAGACCATCGACCATGGTGAACACAGGTATCATGGCACCATCGCGAAAACGCCGCACCATAGGTCCATCCTCAAGCAGCCAAGCCGACGCACCCAAGACACAAGGGGCAGCCCCTGCACGCCTTTTTTACAGCAACAAATTTGTCTCAGCCGCTGCTCAAGGCCGCTTTGCGGAGAAGGCCACTAAACAGCCGATTCTGGGGAGGGGAATTGATATGAATTCAGTCCAGCAGAAATGCCCTCACATGTACACGGAGTTGCTAAGGCGGGGGCTGCAGACCTTCATTAATGAGCCAGGGGAGGCCAATGCAATGATTGTGCGGGAGTTTTACGCTAATCTGCCTGAGCATGACAATAGTATGGTCACAGTGCGCCGCAAGGCGGTGAATGCCTCTATTGAGGCGATACGGATGGCATACCATTTTCCCCCTCCCGTGCCTGAGCATGATGACTTCTATGAGTATGGCCGGAACCCAACGGACGCGAAGTGGGAGCGATTCTTTGATGCGATTTGCGTACCCGGAAAAGAGGTGTAATGGATGCAATCGGTGAGAGTTTCACTCTCAGCATTATCCCCGTGAGGCGAAGTGCTAGTGTAT
>NW_017672442.1:95101-188270 GCF_001879085.1 Nicotiana attenuata | reverse complement strand
GAAAATTGAATAATGCCACCCGAAAGGACCACTTCCCTCTCCCCTTTATTGACCAAATGCTTGATAGATTAGCTGGCCAGGAATACTACTGTTTCCTAGATGGTTACTCCGGGTATAATCAGATTGCTATAGCCCTAGAGGACCAAGAGAAAACCATATTTACGTGTCCATATGGCACGTATGCGTTCAAGAGAATGCCCTTTGGTCTCTGTAATGCACCTGCGACTTTTCAAAGGTGTATGATGGCTATTTTTACTGATATGGTTGAAAGATTTGTAGAAGTGTTCATGGATGATTTTTCTGTGTTTGGGTGCTCTTTCGATAACTGCTTAATGAATCTCGATAAAGTACTTGCTAGATGTGAAGAGACAAACCTGGTGCTAAACTGGGAAAAGTGCCACTTCATGGTACGTGAAGGTATAGTATTGAGGCACCAAGTGTCTAAAAATGGTTTGCAGGTGGACAAAGAAAAGGTGGAAGCGATTGAAAAATTGCCCCCACCAACGTCCATCAAAGGCATTCGCAGTTTCTTGGGCCATGTAGGTTTTTATCGTCGTTTCATTAAAGATTTTTCGAAAATTTCCTCTCCCTTGTGCAGGTTGCTTGAGAAAGATGTCTCCTTCAAGTTCGATGATGCTTGTCTGAAAGCGTTTGAGGAGCTGAAGGGAAGGCTAGTGACTGCACCAATTATCATTGCCCTGGATTGGGAGCAACCCTTTGAGTTGATGTGTGATGCGAGTGACATAGCTATTGGAGCTATTTTGGGGCAAAGGAGAAATAAAATCTTTCACTCCATCTACTATGCGAGCAAAACTCTGAATCCAGCCCAGATGAATTACACAGTTACTGAAAAAGAGTTGCTTGCAATGGTGTGGGCGTTTGACAAGTTCAGATCATATTTAGTGGGGACCAAAGTCATCGTCTACACAGATCATTCAGCTATCAGATACTTGTTTGAGAAGAAAGACGCCAAGCCGAGACTGATTCGTTGGATCCTTCTCTTGCAAGAGTTTAACTTAGAAATCCGAGATCGAAAAGGGATAGAGAACCAAGTGGCTGATCACTTGTCTAGGTTAGAAAATCGGAGCCATGTAGCTGAAGGTGGGTCTATCAAGGAAACATTTCCTGATGAGCAGTTATTGGCAATCACCTCAAATGAAACCCCGTGGTATGCAAATTATGTGAATTTTATTACAAGTGGGGTGACACCACCGGAATTGACACCCGATAATAGAAGAAGTTCCTACATGATGTGAGGTTTTATATGTGGGATGAGCCATTCTTATACGAGCTATGCGCAGATCAGTTGGTGCGAAGATGTGTTCCAGAAGAAGAGATGAATGCAATATTGCATGACTGTCACGCGTCACCATACGGAGGACATCACGGGGGAGATAGGACTGCCCAGAAAGTTCTACAATCAGGTTTCTATTGGCCCAAATTGTTTAAGGATGCACATGCCTTTGTTAAAATGTGTGATAGATGCCAAAGAACCGGAACAATCACCAAGAGGCATGAGATGCCTTTGCAGAATATTCTAGCAGTAGAGTTATTTGATGTGTGGGGAATCGACTTCATGGGACCATTCCCATACTCTAATGGGCACAGGTACATCTTGGTGGTAGTTGATTATGTGTCTAAGTGGGTGGAGGCCATTGCTCTTCCCACTAATGACGCCAAGGTAGTGGTGAGTATTGTAAAGAAGCACATCTTCACACGCTTTGGAACTCCACGCGTGTTGATAAGTGATGGAGGAACGCACTTTTGCAACAAATTGCTGAATAATATCCTTGCAAAATATGGTGTCAAGCACAAGGTTGCCACGGCCTATCATCCCCAAACGAGTGGTCAAGTGGAAGTGTCAAACAGAGAGGTGAAGCAGATTCTGGAGAAAACAGTGAGTGGAAATAGAAAGGACTAGGCTGGAAAGCTCAACGACGCATTATGGGCATATCGAACTGCATATAAAACTCCCATAGGTACTTCTCCGTATAAATTAGTTTACGGGAAGGCATGCCACTTGCCCGTCGAACTTGAACACAAATCCTATCGGGCAATTAAAAAGCTGAACATGGATATGGAGTTAGCTGGGGAGAAGAGGTTGCTACAACTCGACGAGCTTGATGAGTTTCGATTGCACGCCTGAAAATGCCAAATTGTACAAAGAGAAGACTAAGAGGTGGCATGACAAACGCATCCAACATCGAGAGTTTGAGCCGGGGCGAGAAGTGCTGTTATTCAATTCGAGGTTGATGCTTTTTCCCGGAAAGCTTAAATCTCGTTGGTCAGGCCCTTTCGTTGTGGTAAGTGTGAAGCCTCATGGAGCTGTAGAGTTGCGGGATATGAGCTCCAATGGTACCTTCTTGGTAAATGGCCAGCGGATAAAACATTATTGGGGTGGTGACGTTGCACGTCACAAGACCTCGATGGACCTGTCAGATGCTTGACAACATGTTGAGTCGTGCCGCGACGTTAAATCAGGCGCTGCATGGGAGGCAACCCATTGAATTGTTGTACCCGTCGTGCCGCGACAATAACTAAGGCGCTGGTTGGGAGGCAACCCAACAATAGTTGTAGTGTTATTTGTATGTTTTGTAGCATGATAACCAATGCAGGTGACAAAGGGCAGGCGAAAAGACCATCGACCATGGTAAACACAGGTGAAAAAGTGCAAAAACGCATTGCCCAATAGCACGATCATGCTACAGTTCGCGCTAACTGGGCGACATTCTGCCTAAGCTGCACAAACTAGCGCGAACGCGCTAAACTTCGCGCTACTAGCGCGAACGCGCTAGTGTTCGCGCTACTAGCGCGAACGCGCTAGTGTTCGCGCTAGAGCTCGCGCTAAAAGCGTAACATTCTGCCTGGACTAGCGCGAAGTTAGCGCGGTCGCGCTAGTGTTCGCGCTAGTCCCGCCCCAGAAATCACTGGATTGGGGTCGTTTAAAGTTTTTTTTTATTATTTATTATTATTTTTCTATTTTTCCTTTTTCCCCTTTATCCTAACCCAAAGCCCCCAACGTACAAACCCCTTTCCCAAACTATTCCCCCATCTCCCAAACCACTTCCCCCATCTTCCAAAATCTCACTATTCCCTCTCCCCCCAATCTCACAATCTCACTCCTCCCACCAAGCTTACACACACGTCTTCTCTCTACTCACCACCATCCCCACCACAGGTATGAGCCCTAGTTGCAATTTCTTCTTTATTTCTCTTCTTAATTTTTTTTTTTAGATTTTTGGTTATTGTCCAATGTGTTGTGTAGTAGTTGTTCTTTGCTTTTTATATGGAGGAATTGGAAGACTATGCTGTGGTGTTGGTGGGTGGTATGTGTGGGGAGGGTGGTATTAGATTTGTGCTATTGATGAGATTTTGTGGTGGACTCATGTTATAAAATTCTTAAAAAGGGTTGTGCAAGCCTAATGCCCACAAGGTGTTTGTGGAAAGGCCTCAATAACCTTTACTATGTAGTTGTGACCACTCACGCGGGTGAAGTCTGAGTCACCGCAGTGTGTCACATCTTTGTGTTAAATCTTGCTAATGTAGCCCCGTTTTTCAGGTATTATGGCACCATCGCGAAAGCGCCGCTCCACAGGTCCATCATCAAGCAGCCAAGCCGATGCACCCAGGACATAGGGGGCAGCACATGCACCCCTTTTTGACAGTAGCAAATTTGTCTCAGCCGCGGCTCAAGGCCGCTTTGCGGAGAAGGCCACTAAACGGCCAATTCCGGAGAGCGGGATTGAGATGAATTCAATCCAGCAGAAATGCCCTCACATGTATACGAAGTTGTTAAGGCGGGGGCTGCAGACCTTCATAAACGAGCCAGGGGAGGCCAATGCAATGGTTGTGCGGGAGTTTTACGCTAATCTGCCTGAGCATGACAATAGTGTGATCACAGTGCACCGCAAGGCGGTAAATGCATCTGTTGAGGCGATACGGATGGCATACCATTGCCCCCTCCGTGCCTGAGCATGATGACTTCTATGAGTATGGACGGAACCCAACTAACGCGAAATGGGAGAGATTCTTCGATGCAATTTGCGTACCCGGAAAAGAGGTGGAATGGATTCAATACGGTGAGAAGTTTCACTCCTCAGTTTTATCCCCTGAAGCGAAGAGCTGGTTGTATGTGGTTAACAGCCGTCTCATTCCGTCCAAAAACACCACGAAGGTAAATGAACCTCGAGCCGCCTTGATTTGGTGTTTCATGAAGGGTCTTGACTTCGATATAGCCAAAGTAGTGCACGACGAGATGTTCGTTCGTTGCCCAGTGAGAAGGTATGGGTTCTTTTTCCACTCTCGAGTGACTCAGCTTTGCAGGCTAGCTCGGGTGCCCGAGAATCTCCGAGTGGATGGGCTAGTACGAAATGGTCACAAGGTCCGATCTGACAAAGGCACCACGGCGACAGAGCCAGCAACATCAGGTGGAGCGGATGAGAGTGGCTCTGATGACTCGGAGGAAGGGGTGGCCGATCAGATGAATGTGGAGGGCGAAACACATGCCCATGAGCCCAGCGCAGCAGCTGCAGCACCGTCCGGAGCAGCCTCATCTTTAGGAACTGCTAGAATGTCCCGTTTTGCAGCGTTGGAGCAGGATGTGGCTGGGTTGTGCTCCTCCATGACTGAGTTGGGTACTCGTGTAGACGCAGTGGCTGCACAGCAGACGAAGTTTGAGAAAAAGTTTTTAGGCTGGCTGAGAGCTTTGGGGCGTGCATGCCATGTGAACCCCGACACTGTCTCCGACCAGGAGTGAGCCTTCAAGGAAGTTCCTTCACCTCCCTATTACTTTAATTCTTAAGCCATGGGGACATGTCTTCATTTTAAGTGTGGGGTGGGGATACTTCAGTGTATATATGTAGTTGTATGCGTGTCTTCATTAGTTAGTTTATTAGTTTAAACTAGGTAAGTGGCTTGTCCCGACGCTGGATCTCTTTCGGCGGGGTTCTTGAGGGACTAAGTCGATCAACGAAAAAAAAAATGGAAAATATGAAGACTCTTCCTGATGACGGATCCTTTGGACAATTTTGTTTGAGGGAAGTTAGTCTAGTAAATTACCAAAAAGATTTTTTTTAGGTAGTGTAGTAGCTCCCCCTTGGTTTTTCTTTATGCCACGGTTCTTTTCCAAGGGTTTACAACTTGAACCGGGTTTAGGTAGTTTTTTTTTTGTAGTATTTTATTTTTTTTTATTTGTAGATTAGGTTTTATGGGCTACGAGCTAGAGAATGAAAAGAGAACCTATAGCGTTGACGCACCTGAACATAACAGAAACGAGAGTGTAACGCTTAGTCTTATTGGTTGAACTCCACTAAAGTGCCTTAATTTGTATGTTTGCCACTGACTTGAATACTCATAATGGAGTGTCTCGATGAGTTAATCTGGAATGATTCATATGCCATGTGTGGTGAGGTTTTTGTGTAGTCCATGTGTTGTACCTGTGTCTAGAACTTGCCCGGTATGTGAGTTGAAGCAAAATTTTAGGTGATGCTCGGTTTGAAAAAGGATTTTAGGCTTTCTTTGATCTTTTTGAGCTTAATTGCTTACCACAGATAAATTATATCCCTAGTTACCCTTTTGAGCCTATAGACTTTTATTTAGCACCCACATTACAAGCCTATACCCTTTTTGTTCTTAATTGACATTGTTTTGATCCCTTTTCCTCTTGAAGCACTTTAATCGTGAGATGAGCGCTAAAAGAAGTAAGAAGGAACTATGTGTGGGGTGGCTTTTGAGTGGAACCAATAAAAGGAAGAAAGGTGCACTTATTTTGTAAAATAATACACCATTAGCAGAAATTGAAAAAAAAAAGAGAATAAACTGAAAAGGAAAAAAAATAGAGATGAATACATTGTTGTCTTGTTCCTGCTAGTGGGTATGAATTAATGTAGTGCTTAAAGAAGAAGGGAGCATTTTTGGGGTGATATTGTCTGAAAGTGAAGTGAATTGAAGAATTTGCGCTTAAAGTTGATTATGTGGTGTGTTAAAGTGCTAAGGAGGGTTATTCACTATTCCTAAATATATCCTACCCGTCCCTTAGCCCACATTACAACCATGAAAAAGTCCTAATTGATTTTAGATCGAGCGAGCCTACATTAGTAGAGATTTACATTAAGGGCAAGCTTATGGTACCAATTGCATGCATGTGACTTCTTTTGTGAGTGTGAGCGTTTTTCTTTGATATATGTGAGCATGAAATTCGAATGTGTGGATTGATTCTACTTTCTTTGATGTGATTGTGAGGGCATGTGATTCGTGAAGGAAAGACAAGTCTTGACTTCTGTGTAAAGTACTTTGAGGAAGTGTGAATATTGCTTGGCACTTGAGAGTCGACCCTTGAGGCTGAGATTGTTCACTACTAGGCGTAGCATATGTGAATTGTTCTGGGTGTAATGCGTAAAGGGAAATTGTTGAGTGGAACCTCTAGAGAGTATAGTTTGATTGCTCGAGGACGAGCAATGAATTAAGTGTGGGGTGTTGATAATAGGCTAAGTCTAGGTGATTTGGCGATTGTTTATGCTCCCGCTTGATTATGTTTCAATGTCATAATATGGTTAAATGATGAAAAATAGGCTCTAATTGTGAATTTTACACATTGCAGGATGGTGAGCCTATATGATGCTTTAAAGTTGTGATTGGAGTTGCATTGGAGCAAGAAAGACCCCTGTCGACGCCCCCTTTTTCTCGCGAAATCGGGTTTACGACATTTGGGAAGACAACTCTATTCCCGTTTGGGATTTGGTTTTTTGGATTTGAAGAGTCGCCACCTAATGATCAAGTGCATTAGGACACTAAGGGTTTTTTTTGAGTTAGAAAACCAGAGTTCGGGTAAGGGCTAGAAATTATCTCGAGGGGAAGGTGTTAGGCACCCCTCAAGATCCACTAGTGTGGTTCCCGGCCATGCTATATTGTGACTTTAAATGCAAACAACAAACAAGATTACAAATACAAAAGGGGTCTTCACATAATAGTTTCAAGAAATTAGAAACGTTAAAGAAACTGAAATTTGGTAGGAGAAACCATTTTAAATTCTGAATAAACGAGTAAAGGAGGGAAATTCCATACAGTTAAGACAATTTTAAAAGCTGAAATTTGCGAAAGAAAATAGTTGAAAAAAAGTGGACAAATAAGGGAATGGGTCCTATGTTTATACATAATATGGATCACCCCACACAACACCCAGTAACCGTTATACACGTGGTCATCATATCCATATCTACCCTTTCCCACCCCGTTAAGGTATTAAACGCGAAATGGTCTCGTTTTACCTATTACATGCTATTACCCGCCCCCATCCTATCAGTCCCGGAGGCACTTAGGACTACTAATCCTAAAAGGTAGGATATTAGGCTGATTGGTTTCGAAGGACAAAAATCTAAGGCGACATACAAAAAACACATATTGTATGTTGGGGGAGAGCATATAAATATGTAAAGGCCCATGTATACCTCCTCAAACAAAACACATAAGTAGCATGACTTAAACATTATTAAGGTCTCAAAAGGATAGGGACTTTTACAGCGGTTAAAACTTGGTTTTAGAAAGAAAAAAAAGAAAGTAGTAACAATAATAACACGATTCTGGGCGGGGATAGGTAACCTAGTAAATAAAATCAGAAGTTAAATAAAAGTAAGTAGGTGCATCATTTCAAAATCGTTTTCAGCAGAGTTTTGTTTAAGAAAAAGCTGAGTGAACTTCAGAAAATCAAAACAAGAATAGGAATGGCAGAGTTAAAACTTAAAGAAGTTGGTTGGTTGTAGGCTAATAGAAACACGATTGATCAGTTCTTAACGAGCCTAAGGTTTTCCTAGGCGTCGTTACACATTGCCTGATTATTTATAAAGGAATGGACACACCTATTTCGATTCTGATATATAAAGGGTATCCGTGATAAAGTATTTGCAGAAAATGTTACAAACCACTTAGCCATATTTTAACAAAGTTATTAGCTAAACGTGAATTAACTACTGCAACTCGAACAAGTGAGAAGTCCTATTGGCAGGATATCTAATGCACATAAGAGTTCCTAAGAACATGATTTCTAATATGCCAATGCAGTAATGACAAGTTATTTGGCTTGTTGTTAATTATTGCTGGTTATTAACTGATCGTGGTCACAAGATGAGCGTAATGACAGTCTCAAAAAATAGAGAGCCTAAACTAGGATCTCTAATGAATGAGATGCATGACCTATACAGGTTGTCTATTGCGCAAATAAATAAAAATCCTATAAGCATGTTTTCTACCCATGATTTATACTAAGCATGCATAACCCTCCCCCATATTCACTATTCACCCCCAATTGTTTGTTTATAAATTATTACAAACCAGAAGTATTTGAATTACAATACTAAAGAACAGAAAAATAAGAAGCTATGCTATAGGGAGCCTTCAATCAAGCCCAATCTTCCAATCTCAAACCCCTTCGAGTTTACAGCCTTTGCCATGGTCTAGGTGCGGCAAAGCTCCCAAGGTCCCCATTGGGTCCCAGGCCAATACCAGCACCTAGACATTTTAGAAGAATGCAGGACATGTGCGGTGTGGAATACCAGCCTTGTGTGTCAAAGTACAGTGAGCACTCAGAGGTACTCAAAGCAATGCTCACACGAAGGGCAGAACCTATTTTCTAATAATAGTGTGCAGTGCAGGAAGAAGTATTTAAAAGAAGAGTTTTAAGAAAACAAGGGGTTTGTATAGAAAGAAACAACAGAAACAGTAGCACAAGATTGCATACAAGGATCATGGGAAAGGGAGCAAATAGATCACACAATGCTAAAAAGGATGCAGGTTTAATGAACAGGACTACACAGAATCAGGGGATTCAGGGGACTGGGAAGCAGCAAAGTTAGGCATGCTAATGTGTGACAACAGGACATAGGCATAGCAAACAAAATTAAGAGTAAACAAAGTCAGACTTAACATGTAAATCAGAAGACATGGCGAAGTACAAAAGCAAAGAGTCAATCACACATTGAGCAAGAGAAGTATAAGTAGAAGAAAATTACTGAAACAAAAATAAACACATTGGTGTGAGACTTGAAAAATTAATCAGGACATACCAGTAAAAGTGCAAAAGCAGGATGCAAAGATAAAGGAGTAACACTATATCAGCCTTGGCTTTCAGTCGGCTAATAATAAACAGGAGCAGAGAATAGTAATAGAGCAAGAGAGCAAGAGAGAATGCAGATTTGAGAGTATTCAGTGGTGTGTAAGTCAGAAGACTGTTGTGTGTTTGTGTAAAAGACTTAGGGTATTTATAGTTGAAGTAGGTGGTAAAAATAAGGTAAAAAATCACAGAAATATGTTAATTGAAGAACTCGGAATCAATTAATCAATGAATCAAGGAAGTACTCCCATTAATTAAGGGAATCAAAATCAAACGAAAATTTTCAGCACTATATAAGGCAAGTAGGAAAAATCAGTGTACGAATAAATAAGGAGGGGATCAAGATTCAGTATTGCATATAGTAGCCAATTAGGACCGAATTCAGGAAAATCCTAATTAAGGAAAGGCTTAAAAGAACAGAGTACTATAACAAACAAGGTAACAAAAATCAATTAATTCAAACGGGCGAGTAGAATGCTAGGGTTTTTGAAAGAAAGTTTTTGAATTACCAATCAATCAAGGAAAATCAGAATCAGTCATGTGAAGTCATGATTCTGCATTTTTAACATATAAATAGAGGGGAATGAACAAAAGTAGCAAGCAAAAATTAGCTATATAGACAGAAGGGGAACAAGAGATGAACAAACACAATCACTCAGAGCTAGTGAAAACAAGTTAAGATTCAGCAGGAAATATTCGAAGCATGGTGACCATGAAACATTAACAAAGATCTAGGGACATCAGGCTAACACACACAATCAAACGAAGGAGCATGCTAAACACATAGAATCAGAGTAAAGAGAATCGTGCTAACACGCGTAATCACATAGAGACAAGGCCAGGAAAATTAGTCTGACACACATAGTCAAGGCAAAGAGACATGCCAACACCCATAATCAAACGAGTAAACATTTTTAGCAATTAGGGTTTTTAGCAGAGTCAAATTAAAACAGTAAGAGCATAGAAATAGGTCAGAATAAACAAAGAAAAGATTTAATCATAAAGAAAATCAGTTGAGAGCATGCGTAAAAGAAATCCAAGAAACCCTAATTTTCAAAGAAAGTAAAAAAAATGATTCAAAGTAGAAGCTCTTTCAGAATAAACTCGAGAATAAGCAGAACATAGAGGAAAACATGAAAAGGGGAAACCCTAATAGAAGTTGAGAGAACCTATCGAAACTTCATAGATCATGACATATAGGGTGTGATTTCGCCTGAAATCACACCGGAGAACTCACAAATAGCAGAACCAGGAACTCCAGGTTCAAATCACCATGGTCCATAAACCTTGGAGGTCCTAAAGGTGTTGAACAGGACGATGAGAGGCCCATCGGAGCCTTGGGGTTGAAGGGAGGTGGCCGGAGATGGCCGGAAACAAACCAGGTGAAAAATTTTACGGATTGATTCGCATGGTGGGGGTTTCTGGGGTCTCAAAATAGAGGGAATCGGCGATCTAGGGTCTCATGGCGGTTGATGGTCGAATGGGGTGAGATTGGAGGTGGCCGGAGAGGCGGTGGAGTTCATCGGAGAAGAGAGAACCAGAAGGTTCTAGAGAAAAGGGAGAGGGAGGGAAGATATAGAGAGAGAGACGGTCTCAAAGAAATGAGGGGTTTGGGGGGGTAATCGATTTTAATTATGGGAATTAAATCTGGGTCGTTGATCTCATTTGATCAACGGCTCAGATTTAAGAAAGATTGGACTGGGTTATTTTTAGGGATTGGGCTGGGTTAATTTAAATGGGGTATCGGGCCATTTAGAATCTGATAGGGGGTGTGGCGATTTGGTTAGAATTGAAATAATAAGGGATGTTTGTTAAATAGCTAATTTCCCCTTTTATTATTTTATAAAATAGTAAAAAATGATTTGAAAATAAATTAAAGGTACTGGACCAATTAATAACCTATAAATATTAATGTAAAAATACTAAAAGAGATTTTATAATTATAAAATGCTGTTAATTGTAAAATAGGCTATAATTGCAATTATACGCAATTTAGTTTAAAAATACCAAGCAAATGTATAAAAAATATGCAAAAATTACCCCAATTATATCTTAGTGTAAATATGAGAATGAAATAAATTATTCACCAAAAATGCTAGTTTGGGAATAATTATTGAATTTTGTAGTATAAAAATAGACAATAAATTAATTTAAAAAATCTTTAAAAATAAAGAAAAAATACAAAACTTTTGGGCATGCTTATATATGCATGTATATGCTATTTTGAGAATATTTTGAGTATAAAAATATGTAGGGAAAAATTGGGTATCAACAGCTGCCCCTCTTTACCCGAGAAGGATGAAAGAGTTGTCGGGTAAAGATATGATGGTCAATTTTGATCGAAAGAAACGATTTGAAAGGTTTTGACCGAGCTATGGCTCCTGAGCTTCTTACATATCCCTAGTCTTACAGGAATCAGGCCACATGTAGTTCGGGGAATCCGTCGGCGGAACACGCCGATGGAGATTTCGAATGACAGACGCAATATTCGGGTTGGGAAGGACGGTCAGGGACCGATGGGCTGCAGGAACCAGAGCGAGATTCGCTCCTGCTGTGATGGCCGTTGCTAGCCGGTGTACCTGCAAATAAGCAATACGAGCATATGTCGTGCATAAATTTAAACGTGATGCAAGTTCCCATTGGACCATGAATGCTGTCTTCGGACGGATAGGATGACGTCCTCAGACCATGACGTCCTGGGCCATGAAGCGTATAATAGAGGATTCGCAGGCTATGAAATGAAGTTCTCAGGCTATGAAAATGATGCCTTCGAACCATGATGCCTTTGAATAATGATATGCAGAAGACAAAAGCGGGGTCCTCAGGCCATGGCATGGCGTTCTCAGGCTATGAAAATGGTGCCTCCAAACAATGACGCCTTTGGACAATTTGGCGATCTTTCAGCCCATGAAATGCAGGATTTGGCGATGTTTCAGCCGAAGTGGGATTTAAATGAAGTTGGCGATATTTCAGTCGACATAGAGATTTATATAGAATTGGCGATATTTCAGCTGTGCAGAGATTTAAATAAAGTTGGCGATATTTCAGCCAAGCAGGATTTAAATGAAGTTGGCGATATTTTAGCCATGCAGAGATTTAAATAAAGTTGGCGATATTTCAGCCATGCAGGATTTAAATAAAATTGGCGATATTTCAGCCATGCAGAGAGTTAAATAAAGTTGGCGATATTTCAGCCGACAGGTGGAGACAATGCTTAGTCTCGGAAGGCAGAAAGGTAGCCTTATGCAATGCGAGGAAATGCAGGATGGAGGTAGTGCTTAACCTCGGAAGGCAGAAAGGTAGCCTTATGCAATGCAAGAAAATGCAGGATGGAGACAATGATTAGTCTCGGAAGGCAGAAAGGTAGCCTTATGCAATGCAAAAAGAAATGCAGATGGAGACAATGCTTAGTCTCGGAAGGCAGAAAGGTATCCTTATGCAATCCAAGAAAAATGCGGATGGAGACAATGCATAGTCTCGGAAGGCAGAAAGGTAGCCTTATGCAATGCAAGAAAAATGCAGATAGAGACAATGCTTAGTCTCGGAAGGCAGAAAGGTTGCCTTATGCAATGCAAGAAATAAAGGTGGAAAGTAACGAAATCTCTTAGCTGATAGACGATAGCTGATAGTTGATTGTGTCATTATGGCCGCTGGGGATGTCATGTGCGGACAACACTTATAAGTGAGCGATAATTCAGAGAGTTGTACTCCTGCAAAATAGGAGTATGAACCGGATCTGATGGTTCCATGTTTTGGGGTGCCTGCATTCAAAGAAAGATCGTGAGTTTTGTCATGGGGGAAGGTTAGTTCGTCTTCCCGTGGACTCCGCTCGTCCTACTCGGCTCTTGTTTTCATTGGGGTAGCATCGCTAAACAAAGCAATTTGACAGTAGCCATGCATGATCAAAAAATATGATGTAACTACATAATAAAAATGATTTTCTTTTAGATGAACTGACGACTGCGACGCGGTTCAAGACATTGCGACCTCTTTTGCTCCGGAATTTTGAGGGTCCTCCTCAAAATTCTGCCCCGGTTTACTGGGCTGGTACTTCTGACGGCTGCGTGCGACGAATGTCTGAAAGTTGACTTCGGAATTTTAAGGGTCCTCCTCAAAATTCTGCCCCAGTTTCCAATATCGGGGGAAAATGAAATTTTATTGAATTGTGACCGAACCCATAAGGCTGCCTACGTATCCCCTCTTAAACGGGAATCAGGTCAGACGTAGTTCAAATTACATCATAAAGAAATCATAATGATTACACATAATAACGCTTGACTGCATCTGAATTAATTGGCTTTGGCCAGACTTCTCCATCCATTTCTGCGAGTATAAGGGCTCCTCCTGTTAGGACTCGGTGAACCATGTACGGGCTTTGCCAGTTAGGAGAGAACTTTCCTTTGGCCTCATCCTGATGCGGGAAAATTTTCTTCAGCACCAGCTGCCCCGGTGTGAATTGTCTCGTCTTGACTCTTTTGTTGAAGGCTCTGGTCATTCTGTTCTGATACAATTGACCATGGCAAACTGCATTCATTCTCTTTCCGTCTATAAGGGCTAACTGCTCGTAGCGACTCTTTACCTATTCTGCATCTTCAAGTTTCGCTTCCTGTATAATTCTCAGGGAGGGGATCTCTACCTCGGCGGGAATGACTGCCTCGGTACCATAAACCAACATATAGGGAGTCACCCCGGTTGATGTGCGAACCGTGGTGCGGTACCCCCAATAAAGCAAATGATAGCTTTTCGTGCCACTGCTTGTGTTTCTCTATCATTTTCCTCAGTATCTTCTTGATGTTCTTATTGGCTGCTTCTATTGCTCCATTCATCTGCGATATGTAGGCTGTAGAATTCTTGTGCTTAATCTTGAAGGTTTCACACATTGTTTTCATCAGGTCACTGTTGAGATTGGAACCATTATCAGTAATGATTGACTCTGGGATGTCGAACCGGCAAATGATACGGTCGCGGACAAAGTCTGCCACAACCTTCTTGGTCACTGCCTTATATGATGCTGCTTCAACCCATTTGGTGAAATAATAATTGCCACTAGAATGAACCTATTCCCGTTTGATGCGGCGAGCTCGATAGGTCCGATAACATCCATTCCCCAAGCGGCGAACGGCCATGGTGAGCTTGTTGTATTGAGCTCGTTAGGAGGCACCTTTATCATATCCGCATGTATCTGACAACGATGGCATTTTCGAACATACTGGATGCAGTCCGTCTCCATAGTCATCCAAAAATAACCAACTCGGAGTATTTTCTTGGCTAAGATGAAACCATTCATATATGGGCCACAGGTCCCTGCATGAACTTCTTCTAATGACCTGGACGCTTCATTTGCTTCGACACACCTTAGCAATCCCAAATCGGGAGTCCTCCTATACAGGATTCCTCCGCTGTGAAAGAAGTGATTGGATAACCTTCGCAATGTGCGCTTCTGAGTAGCGTTTGCAAGCTCTGGATATTTTCCTTTGGCCAAGAATTCCTTGATGTCGTGGAACCAGGGTTTCCGTCCGCTTCTTCCTCGACATGAGCATAATAGGCTGGCTGATCACGGATTATTACTGGAATGGGATCAATGAAGTTTTTGTCTGGATGTTGTATCATGGATGACAGGGTAGCCAATGCATCGGCGAATTCATTCTGGATTCTAGGAACATGTCGGAATTCTGTCTTTGTAAACCTCCTCCTCAACTCCTGTACATAATGCAAATACGGGAGTATCTTGGAGTTCTTGGTTGCCCATTCTTCTCGGACCTGATGTATAAGCAAATCTGAATCTCCAATCACTAGTAACTCCTGAACGTTCATGTCAATGGCCAGCTTGAGCCCTAAGATGCAGGCTTCATATTCGGCCATGTTGTTGGTGCACGGGAACCTGAGCTTGGCGGACACCGGATAATGCTGACCTGTTTCTGATACTAGAACTGCTCCTATGCCTACTCCTTTAAAGTTTGTTGCTCCGTCGAAAAACATTCTCCAGCCATCATAGGATTCTGCAATGTTTTCTCCTATGAAAGAGACCTCTTCGTCAGGAAAATACGTCTTTAGAGGCTCGTATTCTCCGTCCACGGGATTTTCGGTAAGATGGTCTGCCAGTGCCTGTCCTTTGATTGCTTTCTGGGTCACGTAGACAATATCAAATTCACTCAGCAGGATTTGCCATTTGGCTAGCTTGCCCATGGGCATGGGCTTCTGAAAGATGTACTTCAGCGGATCCATCCGGGATACGAGATAAGTGGTATAGGCACCGAAATAATGCCTCAACTTCTGAGCTACCCAAGTCAGAGCACAACAGGTGCATTCTAGCAGGGAGTACCGGGCCACGTACAGGGTGAACTTCTTGCTGAGGTAGTAGATGGCCTGCTCCTTTCTCCCCGTTTCATCATGTTGTCCCAAAACACAACCGAATGCCCTATCCAATACTGCAAGGTAGAGTGATAGCGGTCTACCTGGTTCGGGCAGAACTGGAACTGGCGGCATTGACAGGTATTCCTTGATTCTGTCGAAGGCTTTCTGACAATCATCAGTCCATTTAGTGGCGGCGTCCCTCTTCAACATCTTGAAGATTGGCTCACAAATGGCAGTGGACTGAGCTATGAACTGGCTGATGTAGTTGAGTCTCCCCGAGAAACTCATAACCTCTTTCTTGTTCTTTGGCGGTGGCAAGTCTTAAATGACCTTAACCTTTGATGGATCTAGTTCTATCCCTCATCGACTTACGATGAACCCAAGCAGTTTTCCGGCAGGAACCCTGAATGCACATTTGGCGGGATTCAGTTTCAAGTTGTACCTTCTCAATCTGTTGAAGAACTTCCTCAGATCTTCCATGTGGTCAGTGGCTTTCTTGGATTTGATGATGACATCGTCTACATACACCTCGATCTCTTTGTGTATCATGTCATGGAAAATAGTAGTCATGGCCCTCATGTAGGTGGCCCCAGCATTCTTTAATCCAAACGGCATCATCTTGTAACAATACATCCCCCACGGTGTAATGAAAGCCGTTTTCTCCGTGTCTTCTTCGTCCATCCATATCTGATGATACCCAGCAAAACAATAGACAAATGACTGCAACTCGTGCTTAGCGCAGTTGTCGATCAGGATGTGTATGTTTTTCAAGGGGAAGTCATATTTCGGACTGGCCCGGTTGAGGTCCCGGTAGTCGACACAGACTCTGACCTTCCCGTCCTTCTTTGGCACTGGCACAATGTTGGCCAACCATGTTGGATACTCCACTATTCTGAGGACCTTGGCTTTGACTTGTTTGGTAACTTCCTCCTTGATTTTCAAACTCATGTCTGGCTTGAACTTCCTGAGCTTCTGCTTTACCGGCGGACATGTCGGATCTGTTGGCAATTTGTGAGCTAGAATAGATGTACTGAGACCGGTCATATCATCATACGACCAGGCAAATATGTCCTCATATTCTTTTAAGAATTCCGTGTACTCTTCCTTTTCTGATGGTGACAGGTGAACACTGATGCGCGTTTCCTTGACATTCTCTGTATCCCCCAGGTTGACGACCTCGGTTTCGTCCAGGTTAGACTTAGGTCTATTCTCAAAGTCCTCGACCTCTTTAACGATCTCTTCTTGTATTTCATCTTCTTCTGAGTCTATTTCCGTTTGTTGCGTTACCTCGTCGCATGTCACATTCATCGGTTCATCAAGATAAGTAATAATAATGCTGTGTGAAGTAAAGTAAATGGTAGAGAAAAAGAGATAATAAGAGCGAGATTTATAAAAACTGAAATGCTTTAATTAATGCTGAAAGAATTGTTTTGAACATCGGGGCTCTTTTCAAAATTCAAAGATAATACTGAAGGGAAATCAACTAGCGAAAAATAAAAGATAATGCATAATGCTTTGTTCAGCCTTGCTACCCCAAAGCTCTCCGGGCCTTGGTGGTTCTAACGGACCAATTGTTGAGGCTCTCTCCTCGGTTCATTGCCTGTATGGAAGGGCCTTCCTCCCCTTCCTCCTCGAGAATGACGTGACAGTCCATATTGTCATCTTNAAGTACGAAAGGAAATCAACTAGCAAAAAAGTAAAAGATAATGCATAGTGCTTTGTTCAGCCTTGCTACCCCGAAGCTTTCCGGCCTTGGTGGTTCTGATGGACCAATTATTGAGGTGCGCTCCTCGGTTCACGGCTTGTATGGAAGGGCCTTCCTCCCCCTCCTCCTCGAAAATGACACAACAGTCCATATTATCATCCTCCAGGAACAAGTTCCTCATTGCTGCTAATGCTTCCTCTTCTTCTGACCCATATATGACATCTGCTGGCTGGAAAGTCTGCTCCAAGTGAGGTATCGGATTCTCCAGTGGGTATTAGGGGCTGCACTATGGTGGCGACCAGTCCTTGAATTCTTCCCAGGTGTACTCATATCCCAAACCAAAAGTGGTACCATGTTTTTTCAGCTTGATGGGTTTGGCGATTCCCTGGAGGTTTTTGCCAAGTCCCTTGCCAGGCTCGTATCCACACCAATTCAGTATACTTTCGATCTTGTTATCCCACCACTTGTCCTTGTCTACGGCATTGACTCGCTCAATGTGATGGTAGGTTTCTCCGCCTATCTTCCTTCTTCCTCCGATCGCTGGGATGGTCTGACGACTGTATATGGGATTACTACCGTCGCCATGAATAATCACCTCTTGGTGATTCCACTCGAACTTCACTGCCTGGTGCAGGGTTGATGCTACAGCTCCAGCGGCGTGGATCCAAGGTCGTCCTAGTAGTAAGTTGTAAGATGCTGGGATGTCTATCACTTGAAAGTCAACGTCGAACCAAGTCGGTCCCATTTGCAGACACAAACTGATTTCCCCAATAGTGGACCTTTGGGAACCATCGAAGGCTTTGACGTTGATTGCCCCATCCTTGATCTCATGCAGGCTCTTCCCCAATGTTTTGAGAGTCATCAATGGGCAAATATTTAGGCTTGACCCTCCGTCAATCAAAGTCCTGGTGATGAAATAGTCTTCACATTGCACAGTGATGTGCAATGCTTTGTTGTGGCTTAACCCTTCTGGGGGCAACTCATCCTCGTGGAAAGTGATTTTATGATTCTCCAATATCTGCCCTACCATGTTCGCCATTTCTCCTCCAGTGATGTTGCTGGGTACATATGCCTCACTCAGTATCTTCAACAAGGCATTCTTATGCACATCGGAGCTTTGCAGCAGAGCTAGGATGGAGATCTGTGCAGGTGTTTTATTCAGTTGATCAACGACTGAATACTCTTTTGCTTGTATCTTCCTCTAGAGATCATCGGGCCCAGTTTCAATAGGCCGTCCAGAAGCCTGCTTACTTGATTCAACTAAATGCTCCGGAGTATAAACCCTACCGGTTCTCGTCATACCCTGTGCCGCAACAGCTTCCCCGAACTTGACCATCCCTTTTCTTCTCGCCTCGGCGGTGTAATCCCACGGTATAGTTTTTTTGTGGAATGGTGCTATGGCTGTCATAGCTACTGGAATAGGCACCCTTGCCTTGGAAGGTAATATAGCAACTTCAAAGGGCTCAGGCACCTCTGGGGACCCAAACTCGACCTCGATTGGTCCCTGCGTCTTTGCAGAAGGAGGTGCCTCGAACTCAAGTGGTATGGACATGTTTAATTCAGCGTCTTCAGAAGGCTGAATCTGGACTATAATCGGATTAAGTGTGACCGTTGGTTTCTTTGGCTCGTCATCTTCAGCGATTAATCCGATCAATCCTTTGGGGTCCCAATCATCTTCTACCTCGATCATGTGCACACCTCCACCCTTATGATCAAGCAGGGGATTATTACGAACATTGGGAGCGGGCTCTTTCGCCGCGATGATCTTGTTGTCAATTAAGGCTTGGATTTTATCCTTCAGAGATCGGCATTCATCAATGGTATGCCCCTTCATACCGGAATGGTATGCACAGGTTTTGTTCGGGTTGACCCATTAGGAAGGATTTTCTGGAGTTATGGCAGGGATTGGGGTGACGTAACCAGCAGCTTTGAGCCTTTCATACAGTTGGTCGATTGGTTTGGCGATGGCGGTGTATTGTTTGGGAGGTCTGCGGTCAAAGTTTGGTCGAGGTCTAGGGAAGTTTTGGCGGGTGGGAGGTGATTGATAGTGAGAGGGCTGAGCATTATAGGCTTGATAGACGGGTGCGGGTTGGGAATATCTTGGCGAGGTAGGTTGATATGTAGGGGAAGGAGATGATTGGTAAGTCGGTGGTGGAATTTGGTATGAGGGCGGAGGTGCTTGGTAATTAGGGATGGGTTGATACGTGAGAGGAGGTATTGGGTAAGCTTGGTATTTTACTGGGGATTTCGTTCTTTGTGCAACCATCACGGCACTCACATCCTTTTTCTTGGATGTGCCACTAGACTGTAGAGCCTTGTTGGTAGCCTGCAATGCCTCAAAATTAGTGATCATACCACTTTTAATGCCTTCCTCAATCCTTTCTCCTAGCTTGATGATGTCGGAGAATTTCTGGCCTTCGATCAACATCAACCTCTCATAATACTGTGGATCCTGAGCTCGGACGAAAAACCTGTTCATCTGTTCTTCTTCCATGGCCGGCCTGACCTTAGCAGCCTCTGATCTCCAACGAGTAGCATACTCGCGGAATGTCTCCGTGGGTTTCTTCTTCAAATTCTGGATGTAGAATACATGTGGCGCATTCTCCGTGTTGAATCTGAACCTGTCCATGAAATCGGACGCCATTCCTACCCAGCTTGTCCACTTCTTGGGGTCTTGGCTAATATACCAAGATAGAGCATCACCTTTCAAACTTCTCATAAAGAGCTTCATGCGAATCTTTTCATCTCTTCCGACTCCGACCAGCTTATCGCAGTATGTCCTCAAATGGACCCTGGGATCTCCTGTGCCATCAAACATCTCGAACTTGGGAGGTTTGTACCCCTCAGGAAGTTCGACGTCTGGCTGAATGCAAAGTTCCTCATAATTCAGCCCCTCAATGCCTTTGTTTCCTTCAACACCCTGGACTCGGCTAGTCAGTTTCTTGAGTTCTGCGGCCAAGTTCTTGATGAGAAAGTCTTTGTCGTCAGACTCCGGTGTGCTTGAGATAGGTTGAGTGTATTGTGGTATGGTGTCCACATAGATGGGGGTATGGTGGGGATGATCATTTGTGTTTAGTGGTTCGGGAATGAGGAGCGGGGTGTTGTTTGAAGTGTGACATGTGTTGCAGTTCTGATGGGGAGCGGGTTGTTTCTGTGGTTTCGGGGTGTTCTGTGGAGGATAGGGTTTTGAGCATTGGGAAAGTTGACATCTGGGGTATTGAGAGAAAATGACAAGATTGCCAAGTTCCGAACTTGGTCCAATTCTTCCTGAAATTTCAGTAACTTCTGTTCGAGATGGGCGGCACTTTCTTTGGGAACCTGAATACCCTGAGGAACCTCTGCCTTTTCAACTGAGTTCTCCTTCCTGATGTTGCTCAAGTCTTCCATTTTTTCTTTGTTCTTGTTTTTGATAGGACTCGGAGGAGGAGGAGGTGGAGGGCCCTTTGATCTTGTGGAGTAGGATGATGATGCCAGAGTGCACGAACTAACCTTTTGGGGAGGGGAATAAAACAAAAGTAAAAACAAAAAAGGTAACAAGTTAGTGAGGGCTATGAGAAAAAATGTTGCAATATTTAAACACATAGTGTAAGAATATAAATCGTGTCCTAAATTGGGTGCCTCGTTGTGCCCGAGATAGGCCTAGCGACAAGTTGATTTGGAGAACTTATATTGCTAAATGCCTCATTTTATAGATAAAAATAAGACGAATCCCAAAACGACACTAAAAAATAGCAGGAAAAATAAAATGTCACTAATGGCTGTGGGCCTTATTACATTAAAGCAAAAGAAAGACTCCTAACTACTTGGTCCCTGAAGGACTTTCCCCAGACTCGGCATCTTTAGCTCCAACGAACAGCTTCACCAGCTCGCGTATTCCCAGCAGCAAATAAGCCCTAACCAAATGCCCTCCTTCATTTCCCTCAGCGTTCTAGCAATTTTCGATTCTCTGGATGAATTTCCTTTCCAACGCTACCAAACCTCGCTCCAAATACCCTAGTCGCTTGTTGGCGCTGACAGCCATATCTTTCCATTCCTCAATCAGCTTCTGATTTGCTTCTTGAATTTCCTGATGTTCACTCTCGCACTCCCTGATCCTCTTGCGCAATTGGTTGTACTTAACCTGTATTTCAGCCCTCTCGTCGATGACCTATGACCTCGAATAGACCCGGGCTGTCCCAACCCACCATGATCTTCTTCTAACCAACCCGGATAGTATGGGGTGTAATCGGCATGGTATCAGTCAGGTTCTATGGAATCCTTCTCCAGGATGATTTTGCAATTCCACATGTGTTGAGCTTGACATTTGTACGGGCTATCGTCGGCTTGGAAATCGGCCCTGAAGTGACTCATCTTTTCGACCTTTGGTATGACCTGCTTCCTCCCTACCTGCCTCATGACTCGGAGAGGGACATAGGGATAAGTTCCTCTCAGACCAATGAGAATAAGGAATGGAGCGTCCCGAGAGCGGATGATGAACTCTCCAGTATGGAACCATTCGAACATCCACTGCACTTTGTCTTCTTTCAGATTTTCAAACAACTCTACCACCCTTTAGCGTCTTCCGGTTGAGCAAACATGTTAGGCATATAGTTCATTCTTTTGGGATGGTGGAAGGCTATATGATCATTCCATGGCCTTCACGGAAGCTCTTGACGGTATTGACCCTTTTGGAGATGTTCTATAAGCCAGAGTTGGAGTAGTAAGTTGCAACCCTCAAAGTGACTAGCCCCTCCTTGACAGTTTTCCAGGGCTCAGCAACAATCATAGGTACTATGCTGAAAGGTTGTCCTCCAATTCATTCCATTAGTGTCTTGGTGACCATGGCAGTCTGGTATGGATCCTAGTTTTCTTCATAGGAAACGCTATCATTCCCAAAAAGCAGAACATAAAGACGAAGACCCTCCTGTGGATATGCCCCAATGATGTGAGGGCGAATTCATCTGGGTAGGTGCGGTAGGACTTGATATGGCTGTACCTCTCGTACAGATAGTCGAAAGGAATATAAGAATCCTTCAAACAGGTCAAGTCTGGGTTCTTCTTCAGTCCCATCATCTTGAGGAAACCCCTACCCTTGCGATTTTCTGGCATAAGCAAACCCGGAGTCTCCCAAGGAATACCTGCTAACCCTCCTATTTCTTCGAGCAAAGGGTCATTTCAAGGTCCCCAAATCGAAACACTGATCTATCACTGTCCCAGAACAAGGTTGCAACCTCTATGATTTTGTTGTCAGGCTAGATCTCTAAAAGAGAAGGTAAATTCCCCAAATATTTGCGGACGAGAGTCTGGTCACTGGAGTGAAGGTCTTCCCACCAGCTTAGCAACCTTGGGTGGATGTGGGTTACCATGCTGAATCTGGGGATTTCGGCCTCATTTTTTTCCAAACATAGTGTTAGACCCTTACCCCACCGGACTCGACTATTTAAACCAATAATTAGCATAATGGCATTTAGTTCTCCAAATAAATGCACAGAATATGGTGTTGTCCGTTTGGGTTCCAGGGAAACCCAGTGGACTTTGGACAAGGCTGTCTTAAAGAGTCATTATGTGGACAACATAACTGACTCGGCTGGGTTTGACAGTGATGCATGCACAGTTAAACAGAATAAGGTTTCTATGGGGTATTAGACCGGTACCCTTGAGCGGACAACTCAAGAGGGAAAGGCACGGAACCGTCGGCTGCACCGCTGATCAACTGGTTTTACTGCAAATACGCCTTTGCCAAATTTAGGGGGGTAATAATATCGGAAAAGCGCAACAACTCATTATAAGCGTTGCTATGGTATTTGTTTGGCACAAGTGGAATATGATGTTGATGATGCAATTACAAGAATGAAGTAAGTTGTCACGTATTTTCACGTTCATAAAAGAAATAATGATTACAATAATTGCTCAAAAATTACAACGGTATTGAAGGAAAGTAGTAAATGAAAGCGTTAAAGAAAAAGAAACAAAAGACAAGTCAGTTTCGAATAAGGACATTAAATAAAGAAATAAAGAAGCAATAAAATCACACACAACATGAAGTGGTAAAAGCCTAAAGAAATCCCCAGCAGAGTCGCCATGCTGTCGACGCCCCCTTTTTCTCGCAAAATCGGGTTTACGGCATTTGGGATGACAACTCTATTCCTGTTTGGGATTTGGGTTTTTGGATTTGAAGAGTCGCCACTAATGATCAAGTGCATTAGGACACTAAGGGTTTTTTTGAGTTGGAAAACCAGAGTTCGGGTAAGGGCTAGAAATTATCTCGAGGGGAAGGTGTTAGGCACCCCTCAAGATCCACTAGTGTGGTTCCCGACCATGCTATATTGTGACTTTAAATGCAAACAACAAACAAGCATTACAAATACAAAAGGGGTCTTCACATAATAGTTGCAAGAAATTAGAAACGTTAAAGAAACTGAAATTTGGTAGGAGAAACCATTTTAAATTCTGAATAAACGAGTAAAGGAGGGAAATTACATACAGTTAAGACAATTTTAAAAGCTGAAATTTGCGAAAGAAAATAGTTGAAAAAAAAGTGGACAAATAAGGGAATGGGTCCTATGTTTATACATAATATGGATCACCCCACACAACCCGGTAACCGTTTATACACGTGGTGTTATCGTGTGGTCATCATATTCATATCTACCCTTTCCCACCCCGTTAAGGTATTAAACGCGAAATGGTCTCGTTTTACCTATTACATGCTATTACCCGCCCCCATCCTATCAGTCCCGGAGGCACTTAGGACTACTAATCCTAAAGGGTAAGATATTAGGCTGATTGGTTTCAAAGGACAAAAATCTAAGGCGACATACAAAAAACACATATTGCATGTTGGGGGAGAGCATATAAACATGTAAAGGCCCATGTACACCTCCTTAAACAAAACACATAAGTAGCATGACATAAACATTATTAAGGTCTCAAAAGGATAAGGACTTTTACAGCGGTTAAAACTTGGTTTTAGAAAAGAAAAAAAGTAGTAACAATAATAGCACGATTCTGGGCGGAGATAGTAACCTAGTAAATAAAATCAGAAGTTCAATAAAAGTAAGTAGGTGCATCATTTCAAAATCGTTTTCAGTAGAGTTTTGTTTAAGAAAAAGCTGAGTGAACTTCAGAAAATCAAAACAAGAATAGGAATGGTAGAGTTAAAACTTAAAGAAGTTGGTTGGTTTTAGGCTAATAGAAACACAATTGATCAGTTCTTAACGGGCCTAAGGTTTGCCTAGGCGTCGTTACACATTGCCTGATTATTTATAAAGGAATGGACACACTTATTTTGATTCTGATTTATAAAGGGTACGCGTGATAAAGTATTTGCAGAAAATGTTTCAAACCACTTAGCCATATTTTAACAAAGTTATTAGCTAAACGTGAATTAACTATTGCAACTCGAACAAGTGAGAAGTCCTATGGGCAGGATATCTAATGCACATAAGAGTTCCTAAGAACATGATTTCTAATATGCCAATGCAGTAATGACAAGTTATTTGGCTTGTTGTTAATTATTGCTGGTTATTAACTGATCGTGGTTACAAGATGAGCGTAATGAGAGTCTGAAAATAAAGAGCCTAAAGTTGGATCTCTAATGAATGAGATGCATGACCTATACAGGTTGTCTATTGCGCAAATAAATAAAAATCATATAAGCATGTTTTCTACCCAAGATTTATACTAAGCATGCATAACCCTCCCCCATATACTATTAACCCCCAATAGTTTGTTTACAAATTATTACAAACCAGTAGCATCTGAATTACAATACTAAAGAACAGAAAAATAAGAAGCTATGCTATAGGGAGCCTTCAATCAAGCCCAATCTTCCACTATCAAACCCCTTCGAGTTTACAGCCTTTGCCATGGTCTAGGTGCGGCAAAGCTCCCTAGGTCCCCATTGGGTCCCAGGCCAATACCAGCACCTAGACATTTTAGAAGAATGCAGGACAGGTGCAATGTGGAATACCAGCCTTGTGTGTCAAAGTTCAGTGAGCACTCAGAGGTACTCAAAGCAATGCTCACACGAAGGGGGCAGAACCTGTTTTCTAAGAATAGTGTGCAGTGCAGGAAGAAGTATTTAAAAGAAGAGTTTTAAGAAAACAAGGGGTTTGTTTAGAAATAAACAACAGAAACAGTAGCATAAGATTGCATACAATGATCATGGGAAAGGGAGCAAATAGATCACACAATGATAAAAGGGATGCAGGTTTAATGAACAGGACTACACAGAATCAGGGGATTCAGGGGACTGGGAAGCAGCAAAGTTCGGCATGCTAATGTGTGACAATAGGACATAGGCATAGCAAATAAAATTAGGAGTAAACAAAGCTAGCTTAACATGTAAATCAGAAGACATGGTGAAGTATTAAAGCAAAGAGTCAATCACACATTGAGCAGGAGAAGCATAAGTAGAAGAAAATTACTGAAACAAAAATAAACACATTGGTGTGAGACTTGAAAAATTAATCAAGACATACCAGTAAAAGAGCAAAAGCAGGATACAAAGATAAAGGAGTAACACTATATCAGCCTTGGCTTTCAGTCGACTAATAATAAACAGGAGCAGAGAATAGTAATAGAGCAAGAGAGCAAGAGAGAATGCAGATTTGAAAGTATTCAGTGGTGTGTAAGTCAGAAGACTGTTGTGTGTTTGTGTAAAAGACTTAGGGTATATATAGTTGAAAGTAGGTGGTAAAAATAAGGTAAAAAATACAGAAATATGTTAATTGAAGAACTCGGAATAAATTAATCAAAGAATCAAGGAAGTACTCCCATTAATTAAGGGAATCAAAATCAAATGAATATATTCAGCACTATATAAGGCAAGTAGGAAAAATCAGTGTACGAATAAATAAGGAGGGGATCAAGATTCAGTATTGCATATAGTAGCCAATTAGGACCGAATTCAGAAAAATCCTAATTAAGGAAAGGCTTAAAAGAACAGAGTACTATAACAAACAAGGTAACAAAAATCAATTAATTCAAACGGGCGAGTAGAATGCTAGGGTTTTTGAAAGAAAGTTTTTGAATTACCAATCAATCAAGGAAAATCAGAATCAGTTATGTGAAATCATGATTCTGCATTTTTAACATATAAATAGAGGTGAATGAACAAAAGTAGCGAGCAAAAATTAGCTATATAGACAGAAGGGGAACAAGAGATGAACAAACACAATCACTCAGAGCTAGTGAAAACAAGTTAAGATTCAGCAGGACATATTCGAAGCATGGTGACCATGAAACATTAACAAAGATCAAGGGACATCAGGCTAACACACACAATCAAACGAAGGAGCATGCTAAACACATAGAATCAGAGTAAAGAGAATCGTGCTAACACGCGTAATCACATAGAGACGAGGCCAGGAAAATTAGTCTGACACACATAGTCAAGGCAAAGAGACATGCCAACACCCATAATCAAACGAGTAAACATTTTTAGAAATTAGGGTTTTTAGCAGAGTCAAATTAAAATAGTAAGAGCATAGAAATAGGTCAGAATAAACAAAGAAAAGATTTAATCATAAAGAAAATCAGTTAGAGCATGCGTAAAAGAAATCCAAGAAATCCTAATTTTAAAAGAAAGTAAAAAAAATGATTCAAAGTAGAAGCTCTTTCAGAATAAACTCGAGAATAAGCAGAACATAGAGGAAAACATGAGAATAGCATGAAATAACGCTGTTTCTGAGAGATTCAGGAGAGAGTTAGGTTTTCAAAAAGGGGAAACCCTAATAGAAGTGGAGAGAACCTGTCGAAACTTCATAGATCGTGACATATAGGGTGTGATTTCGCCTGAAATCACACCGGAGAACTCACATATAGCAGAACCAGGAACTCCAGGTTCAAATCACCATGGTCCATAAACCTTGGAGGTCCTAGAGGTGTTGAACAGGACGATGAGAGGCCCATCGGAGCCTTGGGGTTGAAGGGAGGTGGCCGGAGATGGCCGGAAACAAACCAGGCGGAACTTTTAGGGATTGTTCGGATGGTGGGGGTTTCTAGGGTCTCAAAATAGAGGGAATCGGCGATCTAGTGTTTCATGGCGGTTGATGGTCGAATGGGGTGAGAGTGGAGGTGGCCGGAGAGTCGGTGGAGTTCATCGGAGAAGAGAGAACCAGAAGGTTCTAGAGAGAAGAGAGAGGGAGGGACGATATAGAGAGAGAGACGGTCTCAAAGAAATGAGGGGGTTTGGGGGGGGGGGTAATTGATTTTCATTATGGGAATTAAATCTGGGCCGTTGATCTCATTTGATCAACAGCTCAGATTAAAGAAAGATTGGACCGGGTTATTTTTAGGGATTGGGTTGGGTTTTAATTTAAATGGGGTATTGGGCCATTTAGAATCTGATAGGGGGTGTGGCGATTTGGTTAGAATTGAAATAATAAGGGATGTTTGTTAAATAGCTAATTTCCCCTTTTATTATTTTATAAAATAGTAAAAAATGATTTAAAAATAAATTAAAGGTACTGGACCAATTAATAACCTATAAATATTAATGTAAAAATACTAAAAGTGATTTTATAATTATAAAATGCTGTTAATTGCAAAATAGGCTATAATTGCAATTATACGCAATTTAGTTTAAAAATACCAAGAAAATTTATAAAAAATATACAAAAATTACCCCAATTATATCTTAGTGTAAATATGAGAATGAAATAAATTATTCACCAAAAATGCTAGTTTGGAAATAATTATTTAATTTTGTAGTATAAAAATTGACAATAAATTGATTTAAAAAATCTTTAAAAATAAAGGAAAAATACCAAAACTTTTGGGCATGCTTATATATGCATGTATATCCTATTTTGAGAATATTTTGAGTATAAAAATATGTAGGGAAAAATTGGGTATCAACAACCCCTCGGAGTTGAGTGCGCGCAAAGACGAGACAACGAATTGAAGAAAAAATGGCCTGAACTAGCGCGAGGTCTAGCGCGATCACGCTAGTTCAGAAGCGGGAGGCAGAATGTCAGGCTACTAGCGCGAACTTTAGCGCGAACATTAGCGCGTTCGCGCTAGTCCCAGTTCCAGAAAAGGTTTGTTAGGGGCAAAACCGGAAATCTGGAGGAAATTTCACTTAACCTATATAAAGTCAAGCTCTCCCAATGAGTAAAATATCAAGGTTTTCATAGTTTAGTGCAAGAAACATAGAGGCAAGAGGCAAGGAGGAAAATCCAACATCAAGTTCTTCTTTTCTTCTTCTTGCTTTTTACGTTTGGAATGAAATTAAACATTATTGAGATGAACACTGCTATGAGTAGCTAAAACTCATTGTTCTAGGGTCATGGGTGAAACATGATTATTGTTGTTCAGTGTTTAATTTAACAAAGTTGGTTTAATCATATTGGGTTGTTTATTTAATTTTGTTCTCAATTATTTTGCTGAGTAGCTAACAGTGAAATACTATCTACGAATCTAGAGTTGAACTCGAAAGTGGGAACTTTGGATTGCATATAGAATTAAATAGAGCAAGTTCTTGAACCTGGGCATCGAGGGACAGATTCGCAATTAGGATAGACATATACCTAATTGCCTTGCTTGGTTGAAATACAGGAACTGTAAACGCATTCTTGTTAATTTTAATTCCATAGACATATAGGCATTGAGTTAATTGGAATAGGCGAGTAAGGAGTCGAAAGATCCTTACGAGCATTATCAACCCTTTCAATCAATAATCCAGATAAATCAATTAGTTATTTTAAGCCAAGAACGCAACATGACTGTTACCTAACCCGTGACCCTGGAATATTCTTCCCTATTGATTGTTATTCGAAATTGTTGTGTGTTTAGTTGATTATTCTAGTTATTTTAGTTATTGATATTTTTAGGTAGTAAATTAGAGACAACTATGTTTTGTAAGAAATCTCTTGGATCAATAAGTTAATTGAGTTTGAATCAGTCAAAAGTTAATCACAAGTCTTCGTGGGAACGATACTCTACTTACTTCTTTATTACTTGACGATCACGTGCACTTGCGTGAGTGTTTTGATCACAACAGAAGCCACCGCGGCCGCGGTCCATTTATTGCGGTCCGCGATGGCTGGATTCAGAGAACAGAAAATTGAAGCTAAAAGCCCATCACGGCCGCGCTCCATTTCTTGGGGACCGCGATACCTCCGTCAGGGGTATTTTTGTCCAGAAAATTCGGCCTTGTATAAATACTTCTATTTCATATTTTTAGGGTGTCTTTATCATAGCTGTGCACGTGAAGGCCATTTTGGGACCTATTTTGAGTAATTTTGTAGCTAGTTCGACATTGAATCTTTAAATCTTAGCTTGTAATTATATTATATGGGTTATTCTTCATCTAAATATCTGATTTCTTCTATTATTATGAGTAGCTAGACCCATTAGCTAGGGTTGTGGCTCAACCTTAGTGTGGGTATTTGATGGGTCTTTTGTTTTAATGCTTAGATGTTTATGGGTGGTTGATATTTAGACTGATTTGTATTTTTCATGTTGAATTAGTGGTTGGAAACACTAATTTATGCCTTTTTAATTTGGGCTCTTCTTGAGAAAGAGAGTTTGAGTCTAGGAAAATCAGTTTAACAAGGAAATGGGGCGTACTCAAGAGATTGATAGCCCCAATAAAAGGGTTAATCTAGAGATAGTAATACCCGACTTGAGCCTATATTGCTTGCACAATTTTGACACCCAATTGGTCATGAGAAAGTCAATTAGGGCAAAGTCACTCAAGCTACCGAGAGGTATAGAGTGAGCAGTGTCATGCATTGGCTATATCGCGATCCCAAACATAACAACTTTGCCTTAGGCTTTAGAACTCGTCAAGTATTCACCTAGGAGAAAGTCACTTCCCTAGTGCCTCGTTAACCATTTAGAAAACCTTACAAGCATTTATACTTTGCTTAATTTCCCACATCATTAGTATAAAATTAGAAGTAACAAACAAACAATTATGATTGGAAGTGCAATCAAGAACACTACACACTGCTAGTTTAGATAGGAATCCAAATCCCAAATATTCTAGCTCCCTGTGGATTCGATCCCGACCTTTTCGGGTAAAAGCTGCATCGGCCGCTCTTACCACTTTGTAGTGGTGTAGGGTTGGACCCGATCACACCCTACACTTAAACCATTGCTCGTCCTTGAGCAATCAAACTACACTTTATATAGACACGAACTTTTTAAACAATTCTCCTAACTCATCACACCAAGAATATTTAAAATAGACTTAGCACAAAAGCGTAACATCTTCACCTCAAGATTTGACTCACAAGTACCACGCATTATTCACAACTCACCCACTTACTCTAGCATAGAGGTCAAGGATTACCTTTCCTTCATGAATCAAGTGGCCTCACACAACAAAGAGTGTAGTTTCACACAAAAAAAAAAATTAAGAGCACTTAGGAACTCAAGATAGAAAGAATTCACTCACTCTCAGAAATAACATTCATATGCCACAAAAGATGCACCATAGGCTTGCCCGTAGTGTACTACTCTACTAATTGAGCTCATTCAGTCTAGGATCAAGTAGGACTTTATTTGGTTATAATGTAGGCTGCGGGACAGGTAGGATACATTTAGATATAAGAGTGACTACACCTCCCTAAGCACTTTAATACATATACTTTAACATTCAAACCCCATACTTATGTCAAACCAAACACCACCTTCACATCAAGTATATTACCCCATACTTCTTTAAGCATAATTACATCAAGAGTCACCACTTATCAAGGAATATTTTTTTTCACAGCAATACAACACTTTTTTCCTTTTCTTTTTTTTTCAATTCAAGTGGATCTTACTTTTTCAGAACAGTGCACCTTTCTCCTTATTTCATTAGTTCCACTCAAAAGCCAAACCAACCTCCCCACAATTTAACTTTTACAAAGTTCATAACAATTTAAGTGCTCATAAGAGGTTAGAAGGTTCAAATAGATGGTTAATTCAAACAAATGGGTAAGGCTTGTAATGTGGTTGCCAAAAAAAAACAGGATTACATGCTCAAAGGGGTTAACTACAATACATAATAATTAGGCGGGTAAAATATATATATGGCTCAACAAAGAAACGCCTATATCACTTCCAAGACTGAACAAAACTACTATTTGGCTTTGCGCAGGTTCTAGACATCAAATGCAATGCATACAATACCACAAAACCTTGCACACACATAGCACATAACTCACTCAGGATTGGACTCATCAAGACACTGTAGTCAAAGCAGTTAAGCAAAGTTAAGGTCAAACGATTTAAGGTACTTCTACAAGAGTCAAAAACTGAGCCTAAGCGTCACAACCAAAGTACTCACTAGTCTCGAGGCATAACAAAGTCAAGACATATAGCTTCAATTCAAAACACAACACAATGACTCCTATTCCTAAAAAAATAAAACTAACTACACCGGTTCAAACAAAACCCTTGGAAAAAGAACCGTGGCACAAAGAAAACTAAGGGGGAATTGCTACACTACCTAACAAAAGAAAATCTTTTTTTCCTTTTTCTTTAGACTTAAATCCCTCAAGAAAATTGTTTAATAGATCCATCGTCGGGAAAAGTCCAATCTTTTTTTAAAAAAAATAAATATTATTCAATTAAACTAACACAGCTAAAGTAGCATAGAAAGTCACCCAGAAAATCTCCTCACCCCACACTTAAAATTATGTTTTATCCCCAATGCACATCATAACTATCAGAGGGTAAAAGAAACTCCCTGGTAGGCCAAAGGCCGAAGCATTAGAAGCTCATGGGTACTCAGACTTCTCCTAGGCTTGGTCATTCATGCGGTAACTTCACGCTTAGTTCCAACCATCTGGTTTGCTGTTGCATCCTCCCAATAACTTTGCTTTCCATGCTCCTGGAAAATCAAAAATCAACACTACAAATATAGTACAATTAGAGAAATTAAAAAAAAAAAACAATAAAGCTGGGTTGCCTCCCAACAAGCGCTTGATTTAACGTCGCGGAACGACGCGAATCACTTTTTGCCTCCACCTCGAGCTTATGATTTGATCCCCCAATTTGGCATCAAGTTTTCGGCTATGCTGCAGGGGTGGAGGAACAAGTCTAATTGGCCCAAGCAACCATTGTACTATTCTACACTTCTTGGCTTTTAGATGAGGTATGTAGTCCTGTCTTTCTGGCAAGAAAATTTCCAGAATGTAGGCACCTTGTTCCTCATACCTTGACTTCTCAATCGGCTCGGATGACTCTATTTCCATATCGTCATCCAAGCAAAATGTAGAAAAATGTTTGGAGTGAGGACCAATGCGCTCACACACATGAACTTCAGGACTTTTAGCATCCTCAACATCAATGATACTAGAGTCAACAAAATTTATATCCTCAATGTCCTTGGCTGACTCTAGTCTCACTTCTTCAACATCGACATTCTCAAATTGTAGTTGGCTATGTTGTTGATGTTCTACTCTGACCTCCTCAATTAGCACCTCAAATTCATGCTCTTCTTGGCTCTTATCCCCAAAATTGGCTTGCTGAGCATTAAAAGCTTCAACCACTTGACTCACTTGAGCCTCCAAGTTAGGAATAGTTGCCTCTTCCTTTCTATCTGCAATTGTTTTTCATTATTCTGTTCCAGAACACACTTTAACATATCCTTGATCTCCTTCAAGTCTGCATCCCCAGGTTCTTTGTTCCTATTAACTTCAAAAGAAAAGGTAGAACCATCATTGTAAGGGATTGAGGGAAGATAAGAAATATAAGCACAACCATGAAAGTGACCATTTTTACCACCACACACATCACACACATTACACAAATAAGATTGAGTTGGTGCACATAACTCGCTCTCGGAAATATTTTGATAATTTTGATACGGGTGGTTTCTTTCACAATATGTATGAGGATCAATAGTAGAATTATCTACACCTAAATTCCCAAAATTCCAAGATGTGATGTTTCTCAAATCAAAAAGTAAAACAAAAAAAATAAAAAATAATCAAATACAAAAATAAAATAAAAGTTCAAACTTGAAACCTAGCAATATGTACACCTACAGCTACACCGTTAGTTCCCCGGCAACAGCGCCAAAATTTGATCACGCCCAACTATGCCTTATAGAAAGGACTAAGCGGTCGTTGCAAATATAATCCACTTTACAAGTCTGGAGTCGAGTCCCACAGAGAACTAAGGCTTAGATACAATTGTTCAATATTGCTAAGAAACAAGCTCGAACAATTCCTATGTTATAAATATTAAGATTCTTGTATCTAATTAACTAACAAATTAAATTAGTAGATTACAACTAGGGATACTAAGGGTTAGAGACAGGATTAAGGAGGTCTAGAGTTATGATTTCCCCTATTGTCGGAATTCTTCCCAGCTACGTTTTCTATAAATTCGCCTAAGTATTCTCTACTGATCATTTTGACTGTTGTAACTCTCTCCTGAGTAATTACCATAATTTACTAGACATATTCTCCCGAATTATGCTACCTGGCATTAAGTACGGCTCACTCGAATCGCACCCAAGGTTTCGTTATCCCTAATCCCACCTTTAATCCTTCGTATTGATCCCTCATATACGTTAGGAGTGATGTTGTTCAACAATTACCTAAATATGCACTCTCTCCCGAGTGATACACACTAAATAGGCAAAGTCGATTGAGAGCTCTTCAACCAACCACAATAATAACGTAGTTGAATAAATAGGGAAAATACTACAACAAATCTATATTAACGTAACAGGGAAATCATCTTCCAATAGGTTCCATCAAAATCCTAGATAACAAATTAACTATTCATAATAGTATGCAAAACTACAATACTAGAATTCATAACCAATAATGGAAAATAGGAAGAAGGAAGTGAAAAACTCGTAAAAGAATTTTCCGCCTTGCTCCTAGTGTGTTCTTGCCTCCATAAGTCGAATCCCCGATCTCCTCAGCCTCCTTAGGTCTAAATTATGTGATCCTCCTTCCCTCAAAATAGCGTTTTTGCATGTATTTATACCAAATAGAGTCGGGCCCAGACGAAACACCTTTTCCTGCACGAAATAGGACTCTGGCTCTGTAAAATTTGCACAGGCGCGCCGCTTTGGGCGACGCACTGCGCGGCATGGCAGTGGGGAAGTTCAGAGAGATGTTTCTGTCAGACTGTTAGCAGATTCCACAGACACGGCGCACGCTGCGGCCCACTGTGCGGCGCGGCAGTGGGAATTCGCAAAAATGCAAAACGTGAAAGTTGTAGCCGTTTCAAATAGCTTTCCAACGATATATTGTGGAGCTCAAACGGTGTTCTGAGCGAAAAGTTATCTGCATTTTACTAGACTATGCATCGTATGCCCGCTCGATTCTCCGTTTCGTTCTTAACTATCATCCGTTGATCCCCGAACACGATCCCGGCTTGATTCTTTGGGCTTTTACTCAGACTTCAAAGCTCCATACCACTTGGATTCATTCCATAATATCTACATAGCTCGGAATCACTCCTACAAGGCATAAAATACACAATTTGTGCAAAACACTAGCGATTAAAACTTAATTAAAGTGCAGTAAATTAGAGTGTAATAACCGGCTAAAATACGCATTTATAGCCTATCATCATAAATTAAGATAGAAAAACTGTCACAATTTTTTGATAGGTACATCAACAGCAATTCGATAGTCCAAAATTTGCTTATTTTATTACTGCATAGGTGCAACGTTCAAATTTTGAGAATAGTATTCCCAGTAGAAACTGTGACAGAAATTTTCTTTCCTCTCTCTTCATATTTCTTTTTTGAGAAAGGCAATTTTTTTTTGGTTACCATTGAAAAACTGCAAGAACATACATGGTTTAGAATTCCTCAAAGTATTGGCAGCAATATCTAAAATGTTTTGGCGAAGCGAATATTCCTCATGCAAATACTAATACTACCCAGTAAAATCTTGCAACAACAAAGACCAGCTGAACTTTTGCAGGCTTATTCTGAGCTTTAGCATTTTGAGAAGGTCACGACTCACGACCACGAATCAAATTAGCTACAATTTTAAGCTTCTCCTAGAAATTTCTCGTTTTTTCTTAACGAAATACTTTTAATTATAGCCGCAGCAATGAATTGGCTAGCTAATTTTTACCACTGTTGAAATTCTTTCTTCGAAACTCCATGACCACTCAAACTCTCTCATAGTATAAATTCTTATTATACATTTTTCAATTGCATTGAAATGGTTTTACTAATCATCTTCAGTTTACTCCTTTTTATGATCTTGGCTCTTATATCCTAGTCCTAGGTCCGCCTCTAATCTCACCGTTGGGAGGGTTTTAGCTAAATTTTCTTTTTGGAGGTTTTATTTTTCCGTTTTCATCTCTCTAGATCCCAAGGTGGACAAAGCTTGTGGAACCTTTCTTCCAGATTCTATAGAAAAGTCCTTGTACATATTCGTCAAACGTGCCAAGCTATACGGTCCACAGGGTTTTTCGAGATGATCTAATTTTGAACATGCAGCCAATTCATTTTGGATGCATGAAATGGTTTTGATCAGAAGAGGAAAAAATGCATGCATGTCGAAGTTACGTACCTGAATGTCGGGTTTGTATACTGTCAAAGTCATATGTCCTCAGTGTAGAAGCTCGAGGTTCCGCCCTAGGTCCAAGCCCGGAGAGGCCAAGTTCGAAGCCGGTGGGCCAGGCTCGAACTCGAAGAAAGAGCGTAATGCCCGGAAGCAGGAGTTCGAGGAATACCAAGGCCAAGTGTGCTCGACCTCGAAATAGTACCGTTATGGATTTGTACCAGAGCGAGCTAGATTCCTGCCACATACCTGATCATGGCGCGAATTCCGGAATAGCATCGTAATATTCCGTACTAGGCGGTTAAGACAGGTGTAACAAGAATATTCCCTAGTGTAAATAGAAATATTCCTTATTTAGAGTTTCTCTATTATAAAAAAGGAACCTCAATCATTTGTATGACCACCTTTTACTGAGCAAAGAATATAGTCTCTACTTTTTGCCTGCTATTCATCAGAATTGTCTCCTAGCTTAACTGTTATTACTTTGATTTTCCTATTTAACTGTTCTTACTGCCCTAAGCCATCTCGAGGTCGCCGTCTCGAGGTCACTGCTGCTAAGCAACATTGGTTTGATTCACTTCTATCTTTCATTTATACTTCATATCTCTTGATTATTAATTCGTATTGAATTAAATCACGTATCTTTAAAACCACAAATCAAATTTAACTGTTACTCGTATTTTTCGAGGTAAACAGTTTGGCGCCCACCGTGGGGCTAAAGATAATAGTGATTATTTCTTTACTGATTCTTATTACACACGTTATCTTTACACTTTTTCTTGTCAAGAATCATTGATTTTCAGGCTGAAACATGTCTAGCTCACAAAATGCACCTGTTCATGACAATGAGGGTCTTGGAGAGAACAACAATGTAGGGGTCGATGTACCACCAATGAACCCTGGGGAAGTGCCAAACATGGAACCATTTGATGTTGGTTCTCATATAGCTATAAACACCAGCCTAGGCACAGACCCCGAAGGGAGCGTACGCAGGGATGCTCGACCAGGGGACCAAGGAGCGCCAGGAGTAGGGGAGGGAGGAGTTAGCCTCCAAGTGATATTTAAGATGTTGCAGGCTCAGCAAATCGCCATCGCTCAACTGCAAAGTCAGAATAAGACCCCGAGTGTAGCTGAACATGAAAACAATCAACATGCTGAACCAACGCCGGAAGGACCAAATGGAGATAGCTCGAGGACTGACCCCACCATTATGAAAATGCTCGAAGAACTCACTAAGAGGATCGAGTCCGGAGAAAAGAAAATTGAGGATAACGACAAGAAGGTGGAAACTTATAACTCCCGTGTAGACCAGATACCGGGGGCACCGCCAGTTTTGAAAGGTATAGATGCCAAGAAGTTCATACAAAAACCATTCCTTCAGAGCGCAGCCCCGATGCCCATTCCCAAGAAATTCCGCATGCCCGATATACCCAAATATAATGGGACAACCGACCCTAACGAACATATTACTTCATACACTTGTGGGATCAAAGGAAATGACTTGAATGATGGTGAAATCGAGTCAGTGTTGTTGAAAACGTTTGGGGAAACACTCTCAAAAGGAGCTATGATTTGGTATCACAACTTAGCTCCTAACTCTAATGATTCATTTGGTATGTGAGCGGACGCTTTTGCTAAAGCTCACGCCAGGGCCATAAAGGTGGCCACGAGAAAATTGGATGTCTTCAAAATAAAACAAAGGAACGACGAGATATTAAGGCAGTTCGTGTCCAGGTTTCAAATGGAAAGAATGGAACTCCCGCCGGTCTTCGATGACTAGGCGGTAAAGGCCTTCATGCAGGGTTTGAACGAGCGGAGCTCAATTGCTTCTCGACAACTAAAGCAGAACTTGATCAAGTATCCAGCTGTGACATGGTCAGATGTGCACAACCGTTATAAGTCAAAAATCAGAGTTGAGGATGACCAATTAGGATCGCCCTTGGGCTCAGTTCATCCTAACAGGTTCGTGGCTAAGCCCCCGAGGGACATAAACAGGGATTCGAGATCAAACAGGGAAAGATATCAGCCATATACCGACCGAAGGAACAGCGGCCCAAGCCGTAACATCCCCCGGAGCGATCGAGGGAAAATTTCTCGGGGACTCATGAGTAAGAGCGGGTTCGATAAACATACCGACCCCACGGAGGCTCCCCGATTATCAGAGTACAACTTTAGCGTGGACGCATCAGGGATCATATCGGCTATTGGAAAAATCAAAGACACCAAGTGGCCGAGGCCCTACAAACCGACCCCTCTCAAAGAAACCCGAACTTGATGTGCAAGTATCCTGGTATGCACGGCCATAGAACGGAAGATTGTTGGAAGCTAAGGGAAAAGGTGGTTCGATTATTCAACGAGGGCTACCTTCGAGAATTTCTAAGTGATCGCGCCAAGAACCACTTCAGGGAGAGAGATTAAAGGAAAAACGAGCAAGAAGAACCACAGAATGTAATCCACATGATCACTAGAGGAGTCGATGTCCCCCAGCATCCTATATTCAAGCGCACCAAAGTATCAATCACAAGAGAAAAGCGGACTCAGAGCTATAAGCCCGAGGACGTCCTGTCATTCTGCAATGAGGAAGTAGAAGACATATCCTAACCTCACAATGACGCCCTGGTAACCTCTATTCTTTTAAATAAAATTCAAGTTAAACATGTTTTAGTGGATCGAGGTAGCTCGGCGAACATAATCAGATCGAGGGTCGTGGAACAACTTGGCCTGCAAGATCAGATTGTACCCGCATCCCGGGTGCTGAATGGCTTCAACATGGCAAACGAAATAATAAAAGGAGAGATTATCTTGCCAGTAAACGTAGCCAGGACCATACAAGACACCAGGTTCCATGTCATCGAAGGTGACATAAGGTATAACGCACTCCTCGGGAGACCATGGATACACAACAAGAGGGCAGTGCCTTCGACTCTCCACCAGATGATGAGATTCCCCACATAGGAAGGACTGAAAACTGTCCACGGAGAACAGCATGCTGCAAAAGAGATGTTTGCAATCGAGGAAGTGGTGCCGATACTAGAACCCTTGACGACGGAGAAATCGAGCTCCAAAGGTAAGCAGGCGGCTAAGTAGCAATCACAGCTCCAAGCCTCGATGGAAGTAGAATAGCAGGTAACCGAAGGCGAAGAAGGGAACTTCCTTGCTCCTCGAACCTTCGTTGTTCCCGAGGAGTCCGATGTTACCAAGTCAACCGCTCAAGGGAAAGGTACACCTGGTAACGGGATTAACTCCCGAACTTAGGAAAAAAACTCATTTAGTTTCTTATTGATAATATGAATTGCATTGCTTGGTCCCATTTGGATATGACAGGGATTCCGCCAGAAATCATCACACATAGGCTGAGCATCGATCCTAGGTTTAAACCAGTGAAGCGAAAAGGGAGGCCTCAGTCCGAGAAGCTACGTACCAACGTCCAGTTGACAGGATGTTCGAAGAACAAACAGGTAAAACAATGAAAGCCTATATTGATGATATGACTAGTTAAGTCCATGTGCGCAGAGGACCATTTTAATTCATTTGAAGAAAACAATCAACGTTTCGAGGCAATGCGACACAAAGCTTAACCCAGAGAAATGTGCCTTCGGAGTTGGTTCGGGTAAGTTCCTCAGCTTCATGGTGTTAAATCGGGGTATTAAAATCATCCCCGACCAAATCGAGGCTTTTGAAGATATCACGATCACGGATAGCAAGATAAAATCGAACAGAGCCCTCGGAGTTGTTGGTAAAGGATCTTACAAGCTTGGCACGATGGAAGTTCTCAAAGGTGCGCGATCTCGAAGACAAACCTTTTTACACGAAGGGCTTAGGTTTTAAAGCATACATTGCACTCTTTTTTCCTTAGCTCGGGTTTTTTCCCAAATGGATTTTACCGGCAAGGTTTTTAATGAGGCAACAACTATGTGCTACCTAGGGAAAACTCAACAGTATCCAAGGCTTCTCTTCAATCAACCTCGAATACTGGGGGGCATCACCCTCGGAGGTCATATTTTCAAAGAAAACACTTCACGCCTAAGAGGGCCTCGATAGGAAAACTTTATAATGGCCAAACGGTCAGACGAACCGTGTCCATATAGAATAATCAAGCCCCGATGGCAAAAGCATGTATGCATGTATCGATTATTTGAAATGGTCGTCGACAGATAGTACGTCCGAGTCATCGAAAACTCGAAATCATAAGACCTCAAAGAGGAACCCCCTCGAAACAAAGGCCAAGGCCAATATATATTCGGGGACTAACTTTACGAACAAGTTTGGAAAGTTATCGGGAAACAAGTCCAAGTGACATACCCGAAGGCTACGGCCATACTAATGACTACGGTCATATAAAGGCTATGGCCAAAATAACACGGCTCGGATACGTCCGACTTCTGCTATAAATTAAAGGCCTTCAAACACTTTGTAAAAACCGATTAAATCAGGCTACCCTCGGCAAAAGCAAAATATAATGGGCTTCGATAAATTCAGCCCTCGAACAATTGAATGGGCTTCAACAAATTCGGCCCTCGAACAATTTAAAGGCTTCAACAACATCATCCCTCGGTAAAACCTTAAGAGGTATTCAATTACCAGTACGCAAACAAGTTCCCGATATGTTGAACCTTCGAAAAAACCTACGGGTACCAAAAACACATGCTAAGGCATAATTAAATTTTCACTAAGTCTTTTAGACGAAATGAGGGAAAAATTATATAGCCATTCTAAGAGGCCGAATCGGCCTAACTTAAAGAGCCTAAGGGCCGATATATAAGAGCCCAAGGGCCAACTTAAAGAGCCTAAGTGCCAATATATGAGAGCCCAAGGGCCAAGTTCGAAAGGCTTAAGGTCCAAAAACATATTGTACGAAACTCCGTTCTCACTCTACCCGGCTCAAGGATCACGATATCTCGAGTTCGCATCAGATCGATTTAAACTTGGATCGAGGATTATCATACCGATAGATAAAGATCTAAGGGTTTGTCCCCAAGCCCAAGCCAATTCTCTGACCAAATCGTTCAAGTTATGTAAAAGAAGTATTCCATAAATAAAGACAATATGAATCCAGCACATGTCAAAAATGAGATAAAAAGTTCCTCTCGTATTTCCAAAGGGTGATTACAAGGAATATTTATACAAAGGATACTTGCATAAAAACAAAATAAGGAAACCTAAAAACTACTTCCGCAGTCGCATCTTCGAGAGCCTCATCCTCGGGGACTTTATCTTCGCCTCCTCCACTCTCAGAGCCACTGGCAGAATCATCTTCATCGGAAAGCAGAACGGCAGCCTCTTCTTCTAAAATCTTCGCCCTTTCGATATCGGCTGAGAGATCGAAGCCGCGAGCATGTACCTCCTCGAGGGTTACCCTCCGGGATTGTCTCCTAGCATGATCAAGTGCACTCGATAACTTAACTTCTGCTGCAGAAGAAATCTCCTTGGCCCGAGCGTTAGCTGCTTCAGTATCAGATCTGGCCTTGGCCAACTCGGCAGCAAATTTAGCTTTAAGCTCTCCGACTTTGCGGTCATGAGCTAGGCTCTCCTCCTTCACACTTTGAAATTGACGGTCGAGTGAAGCCAGCTGCTCTCGAAGAGTTTCCTTCTCGGAAGAGAGATTGTCCATACATTGCCTCCACCCCAGGGTCTCAGCCTGTTTCATCTTGAGCTCCTCCCAAAGATGCGCCACCAAGTCGGCCTTCTGATAAAACTGCAGAATCAAAGGTATTAGTTGTCGAAACAAACATATACATAGCAGACCCTCAGAGGCTATATTACCTTCTCAACATACTCGGTCCGTCCTTGGCAAGCCTGCGTCAATTCAACTCGTAGATCATTGATCTACATCTCTTTCTTAACATAGAGGGCCTTAAGATCGTCCCTTTCTTTCGAAGTCTTCTTAAGCTCAGCCGCACATCGAGAAAGATCAGTTTGAGACTTGGAAAATGCCTTTTTATGGAGCACCACAACCTTCATAAAAAAGGGGGAAAGATGGATTCAGAACAGCAAAAACAAAGTTGCAAGCATAAAAAATAGAAAACTCACTTGTTTGAAGAGTCGACGAGCCTCATCAAAAATGAAGGAAGCATCTGGGTCAAGGCCATCTTCGAGCCCTGCAAGGCATTCTCGAAAGATGTCATGCCCTTCGTGGCTCGCTTCCACTTCTGAAGACCTCATATTCTGAGCATCTCGAATTTGCCCCTCGAAGAACTTGGGGCCAAGCGGTGAGTCGTCCATATTAATTACCCCAAGTGATCCACTTGGGGTGTTCTCCTTTATTTGAAGAGGCTCGGAATCGGGCCGCTCGGCCTCGCCCTCCAAACGACCTCCTAGATGAGGTGTCTTCTTTCTGTACGATGGATCGGGAACTTTGTTTGAACTCCCCTCGGAGATTTATGGATCGGGGACTTTGTTTGAACTCCCCTCGGAGATTTCTTTGGCTCTGGAATGAGCCACGTCAACCATCACCGGCTCGACGGACTTTGAAGCATCGACATTTCCTCTTTCATGAGCTACCAGCGGGTAGTCGTCATCTTCTTCTTCCTCCATATCCCGAAGGAGTTGGGCCATTTCCGGAGACAAGGCCGCCATATCGGTCTTGGACCTTCGAGCCATGCTCTTCTTAGGCTTCGGGGGATTTGCAGATGACTCTCTTTTCTTTTTCTTTCTTTAAAAGACTTCGGAATCTTTTCCTCTTTATCCGGGGCCGGCCGCATAGCAACGACGTCTCCAAGACCTGCGCAAAATCGAAATAAGTATTCCATGAGAGAAGTACAAGAAAACAAACAAGAGAACTCACCATGGTTTTTGGCCTCCCATCGACCCTTGGCCAAATCTCGCTAGCAGCGCTCCGAATAAGAGGAAGTGGAAGCCAGCTTTCGGACCCAACCTTCGAGGTTCGGGACCCCACTAAGAAACCAAGCAGTGGCTGCGCCGTCGAAAAGAGGTTATACCAAGGAAAAGGGTAAAGCTGAGAAAGGGAAGAGAAAGCAGGGTATAAACCTGCCATATACTTACGTTTCATGTTCCACTCCTCGGGGAACGGCATCCAATCAGCAGGCATCAGGTCGGAGGTCCTGAGTCGGACAAACTCGCTCATCCACCCTCGGTCTTTGTCCTCGTCTAATACTACAGAAGAGAGATTTCAAGGATCGGCGTTGCAATTTTATCAAGCCACCTCGATAAAGTCGGGGACTGTACAGTCTGATCAGATGGTCGAGGGTGAAAGGCATTCCCTTGACTTGCCTCGAAAAGAATCTGATCAAGTAAACGATTCGCCAAAATAAAGGGTAGATCTGGCCAAGCGTCACTCGGTATCGTTGGCAAAAGTCAAGAATAACTGGATTTGTGGGACCTTGAGCCGGAATTGCAGGACCCAGCGTGCATGGGTAGGTGTATACGCTCAAGTACCCCGCTTTATATGAAGTAATGTCCTCCTCGGAGGAAGGAATCACTACTTCTTTGTTCTTCCACTTGCAGTCCTCCTTTGCTTGCACAAGCTCGTCCTTGGTGATCAAGCAAACATATCAAGACATGGGCTTGCATCGGCCTGGTGTTGACACAGGTTTCTCAATTTTGAAATCGGATGTTATTTCACATGGCGGAGGGATGCACTTCTCAATACGGGGGGGACACTACTGGTTTGCTCTAGGTCGGTCGGAAAGACGAAGAAGCTTTTTCTTTTTGGGGAACTGGTTTAGAGGTTTTATCCATCACAACACGGAAATTCAAAGAAAATGGAAAGTGTTAGATGGAAGAGAAGGAGGAAGTCAGAGAAATTAAAAGAGCTAATAAAACTTGGAGAACAATATGAGAATAAAGTTTGCAAGGTTATGAAGTTTATCCATTTATAGAGGTCACTTGACCGTACTTTGGAAGCCAAAAGCTGACCGTCAACCGCCTCCAATCAATGACTTTGGAAATCGCACGAAAAGCAACCTTTTCAGTCACTTCAATCACTGACGTCACGAGATTGGCATTAGAATCAAGGCGTCGAAGATCAATTCATTTTTTATCAATCTATTTCGAGTTCGAGCGAAGTGTTCACTCAATTACTAAGCCCAAGGGGTACCCGAGTTTGAGAAATTTCTCACTCGGGGACTACAAAAAAAGCCTAAGGGCTAACTTTATTTCAGGATTCGAGCAAATACACGCTTGACTACTGAGCCCAAGGGCTACCCAAGTTCGAAGGAAATTCTCACTCGATGATTGTCTACGGAGCCTAAGGGCTAACTTTATTTTGAATTCGAGACCTTGCTCTCACTTAACTCGGACTCAGGAATCCCGATGTTCCGAGTTCGCGTCGAATCGATTTAAGCTCAGCTCGAGAATTAACGAAAACCTTAAGGGATATTATGTTGGTTGATTAAAAAACTAAGGGTTTATTACGTCCTGAGTCCGGTGTTTGGACTAGTCGTTAAAATTACACAATCACATTTTTCACAAATAAAGACAGAACAGAATTCAACACGAGCCAAAAGGATGATAAAGGTTTATATTTCCGAGAGATGGTTACAAAATATAACTACAACACCCACGAAGGGTACTTACACGGAAACAAAGAAGCAAAAACAAAGGCCAAAAACCTAATCTACTTCTAAGGACACGTTCTCGAGAGCCTCCTTCCCAGGGATCCCGTTTTGACCGTTGGGAATATCTTCGTACACAAAGAGATTTGAGGCAGAAAGTCTTCGATAAATGTAACCATATTTCCAGCAGCGGAGATTGAACGTTCTGCTGAAATTTTGGGTCGTAATCCGTTAAAAAAGAGCACCAAAAGAAAAAGACCAGGAGGGAAGACTAGAAGATGTAGCTTCACCTTCTATCACAAGAAAAATCAAAAGGGTCGAAAGGTGCATGAGCAACGATCCAAGAATGTTTATCCTTGGGACATTGTTCCGGGGTAGGATGCAAAAGTTAGTAGATGATAGTGCTACCTCATTCCATGGAGAGCAAAATGAATGAAGTGCTACACCAGGTTGAAGTTAAGAGATATGAGCAGCAGTGTAAAGTTCGCATATTTTTCTATGCGAGAAGGATTCGGCGCCCTTCTCACGTTGTTTCTAATCAAAGCTTTGAAAAGGAAACCTTGGCATAACTAGTAAAGTTGCTGCCATATGACCATGTATTCGCAGGTTCGAACCATGGAAATAGACGATTAAAGAAGGAAGCAAAGAAGGGAGAAGACCAAAAGAAGATAAAGATAAAAAAAAGCATGGTTCTTTGTTCAACAAGATAGCCTCCTATTTATAGAAAGGCGGCGATGGACCGGCGATGCAAGTGGCCGACCAACACTGACACGCATTTGATGCTTTGGGGAAGAGCGCCGACGTGACATTTCCGGTTGTTTCAAGCACTTACGTCACGGGGCGTGACATCATTAGGAGAAGCTCGGGGGAGTCGAGGTGCAAATCGTTTCTTATCATCTTATTCTAAGAAACGCGGGGACTATCTGTATATGGTCAAAGTCATATGCCCCCGGTGTAGAAGCTCGAGGTTCCGCCCTAGGTCCAAGCCTGGGAGAGGTCAAGTTCGAAGCCGGTGGGCCAGGCTCGAACTCGAAGAAAGAGCGTAATGCCCGGAAGCAGGAGTTCGAGGAATACCGAGGCCAAGTGTGCTCGACCTCAAAATAGTACCGTTATGGATTTGTACCAGAGCGAGCTAGATTCCTGCTACGTCCCTGAGATCATGGCGCGAATTCCGGAAGAGGATCGTACAATTCCGTACAAGGCGGTTAAGACAGCTGTAACAAGAATATTCCCTAGTATAAATAGAAATATTCCTTATTTAGAGTTCCTCTATTATAAAAAGGGAACCCCAATCATTTGTATGACCACATTTTACTGAGCAAAGAATATAATTTCTACTTTTTGCCTGCTATTCATCATAATTGTCTCCTAGCTTAACTGTTCTTACTTTGATTTTCCTATTTAACTGTTCTTACTGCTCTAAGCCACCTCGAGGTCGTCGTCTCGAGGTCACTGCTGCTAAGCAACATTGATTTGATTCACTTCTATCTTTCATTTATACTTCATATCTCTTGATTATTAATTGGTATTGAATTAAATCTCGTATCTTTAAAGCCACAAATCAAATTTAATTGTTATTCGTATTTTTCGAGGTAAACAGTGTTACTTCAAGTCTTGATGAAAGAAATACAAGAGCAGAGGCGTTTCTTCAGAAGTTCTGCAAAAGGTAGGAAAAGTTTATACGCTGCAAAAATGGGGGGAAAAAATAGAAAAGCAAAGAAGTGATATAAAAGATCATATTTTTTAGCATTACTTAAAAAAATAAGGGATAAATCTAGTGTTCGAGTAGGCACAACTACACCTGTTAGATAGTGTGTGTGTATATATATTGCATAAAGGAAACTTATATAAATCATACGTACTCTAATTGTGTTGACTTTAACTCTTGGATTCTTCTCGGAACAAGATTATTAGAAGTCATTTTTGTTGGGGTGAAGAAGGAAAGAACACTTGAGACTCGGATGGTTGTTGGAGTTCCTCATTATTTTACTAGTGCGTTGGCTTGGGTTCATTATTTATTGTAAGCGTTTCATAAATGGAAGTCAAATGCCTGCTTTGCACCGTAGAAAAAATTGCTTTAAAAGATTGCACAAATAGCTTCCAACGAATAAAACATGATGTCATACAAATGTTCACGTGAAATATATAGCATGTAAAGAAATTATGTCTTTAAATAGTTCAAAAAAAAAAAAATTACTATGTGTTTACATGATTGGATGTGTTGTAAACTAAAATATTTAAAACTATCTGGTTTCGTGATAGACTGATAGTTTACACGCTTATACAAGATATATTACAATTTAATAGAAATATGTTTGGTTTAACTGGGAAAGTCAACAGGCGTTGAGTTAGTTTCTCCAGAATCTTAATTCTCCTTTTCCCAATATGATAATCCAAATTAATAAAGTAAACCATATCACACTACTGTTGAGAAAATTAACAATGTTATTAGCATGCTGAATTGGAAAACAAAAAGGGATTTTTACACAAACAGCCGACCGGATTGACCGTTTATTTTTTTTTACAGCCCATATGCATAGCTTATGATTATTTGCATTTAAGTTTAAGCAGTTGGATGAACGGCTATTTAGATTAATTTTTCAAAGAAAAAAATAACACTCTCATGGCCAAACTAGTGACTTCAATATAAAATCCGATTAGTAAAGCAAAAAGGTCAAATCCCCACAACAATGGAGAAGCATTAAGAGAAAAGTAAGTGATTGTCACCCTTTAAAGTTGAATCATTAAGTTAAAACTTTCGTGGCAGTCTTCGAATTGAGAAAGAGTCATTAACAAAGGATACCTTCATAAAAAGAAACTTTTGTTGGTTTTGGCTAACTTTATTTACTAATTCAAATGCACAAAACACGACTATCGTTAAGCCACGTTCTAAATTCGGTGACCCAAAAAGTTGTGTTTCGATTTCTTTTTGGCTCTTATATGGAATGAACCTTTTTTATCAAAAGATTGAAAGAAGTCTCCCACACCAAAATAAAGTAAATGGAGCATACAATATTTTGCTGGCTTGCTAAGCTCTAATATTTCTACGACTTTAGTCTTCAACTCATATTATTAGTGTTTCGAAATGACAAGAACTAAATTTATTAATATGTAATTATGCATATTTGATGAATAAAACATGCCATAAACCTCTAATGGGAAAATTCTAATCTTCATGTTGATTTGTTTTACTTTTTGCTGGCATGAAGTTGTAGCTCATTGGTTGTTGAAACAGACGATAATTGGGTCAAGAAACATCTGGAATAGTCAAAGTTGTTTTCCTAGTTATTGCACAGACCTCCATTTTCATGTTAACATATGCCTTTTCAATTATCTTATCTTAATTTATTTTTTTTAATATTTCCTTCTCCTTTGATTCCCCTTTAATCCCCTTTGTTGGAAATATTGCTCCTTTGGTGACTCGAACCCACAACCTTGAGGTTGTAGGTAAAAGGTGCTGACCATCGAAACAACCCCCTCTTACCATCTTATCTAAAATTTATTCTTGCAGTTTATAAAGAAAAACCTGGCAATATATATATATATATATATATATTCACCATACAATATCAAGGTTAGTACAAATCAGAGTGATGAACATTCTGCGCTTTAAGTTTGCCAAAAAGGAGATTTACATGATAACGAGACCTCACGATATATGTATGTTTCCTTGATTGATTGTTCTCTGGTTTTGAATTAAATGTGAAGTACAAGGGGAAGAGAAAAGAAAGACTCTGTCACGGGCTTGATTTTTCCCCACCAAAACAAGCCTGTGCGGCAGCAAGGCCTCACGCCCAACTTCAGCCTTCCCACAACACTTAGTCAATGTTTCAGCAACTTTGGACTTAGAATATTTTTAGGCAACTTTCAACGTAGTAAGTCTTAGGAACAATTTAGGCAATGAATTTAAGTAAGGCAACAGAAAATAAGCAAGAAAACAAGGCACAATATATGAGAAATTCTTTTCCCAACTTTGTATTTGTTGGCCCAAGAACAGGTGAAGTTTTGAAGACTGACAAAAGAACTCTGACATGGACCAGGTCCATCTTCTGAAACACAGTCATGATCGACCCAAACATGTGAGATGCACGTGAAGGAGATAAACCTAACTTATCAGAAGTAATATCTCCTGATCTGATCGAAAAGGTTGCATACTGGATAAGGAGAGAAAGACTCCTTAGATGAAGAGAACACAGTTTAAGAAGAGGATAGTGTTAGAGTATGAGATCAACTAGAACTCTTCTACGATAGGAGAGTAGAATCTGTATCCTAGTTAATCTCTAATCACTAACCCATTAAATATCAGTGTTGTTCTCTTTTACAGGTGTTGCACCAAAACACAGAAGTTAAACGTGAAATTGAGAGCAAAATAGCAAGGCTTTTTGCAAGCAGTTCGTGTGTGATTCAAGTGTGCAAACCTGAAGCTACATGAACCAGATTGAAGAACCAGCTCCATAAAGAGTTTTATGTGTCTTTCTTTTATTCTAGTTCAATTGTAGTAGGTGATTTTGCATTGTACCTTTCAGCTTTTATAGAAGCAAATGTATTAGGTACTTAGAGTGTTCAAGTTAGAGTTAACTTGAAGTTGCCGCAGCAGTTGAGGCTGTGTGCCACAACGGGATTAGAGTTAATCCTTAAGTTTACAAAGAGTTTTGGCTCAGTGATTTTAGTGGAAGTTTGGGAAAATCCTACTGAGTAGTAGGTCGTAGTTTTTTTTCACCTTTTGAGCCAGGTGTTTTCCACGTAAAAATCTCTGTGTTCTTTATTTTCTGTATTTATTATTCCGCAAACAGCAATAGTTGGAACACCTAGAAGAACCAGGTCCTTCTATAGTTCAGATAAGCGAAAATTGGGTACCCACACCAAACTAAACCCCCTCCCCCTACCCCCCCCCCCCCCCCTTGTGTGGTATTGATGTTTAGAACATCAATTGGTATCAGAGCAGGTTATCCTTAAAGAGGTTAACACCTTAGGAAAAGATCAAAATGAGTGCATGATTAATCGCGCAGCGAACTCAACCTTAGGAAGAGTGGGCGCTAATACTTTTACCCAATAGTGGTATCGGGGTCAATTTCCACAGGGAGCTAGAAAGGGAGTTGGATATTTGCTTAGCCTAGAAATGCGTGTTTGCTTCTAATTGATCTTCTATCATTTTTGGGTTTTTATGATTATCAACTACAATTTAACAACTACTAATTATAACTAAATTATGCTAAGATATTAATTCTAGGTTGTATGCAAGATAGAGAAAGGCACTAGGGTCGTGCCATCTACCTAGGTGGTTAACTAACGGGTAGAGATTCCTAATACAAGAATGATAATTATGGGGCTTATGCTATAACCGTTGCACGATTGCACTCACTCTCACACCTCTCGGTAGAAAGAGTGATTTTGCCCAATTGACTCTCTCGAGACCAATTGGGTAGGCTAACAAGCCAAGCAACTTATAGTTCAAGTTGGGTAATTACTCTCTCGAGGTTTTACCCGTTAATTGGGACTACCATTCTCATGGGTCCATCCCAATTCCTTGTTGGATTAATTTTGGAGTCATAGACACTCTTTCTCAAGAAGAGTCAAGACTCACTAAGCTAGACTTAGTGTTTGCAACCACCAAATCCTAGTTAAAACATAAAATGAACCCAAATATCAAACACCCAACATCATTCAAGCATTAAACAATTACACCCATTAATTACCCACACTAGGGTTGAGCCACAACCCTAGCTAATGGGTTTAGCTAGCCATAATAACAACAGAAATTGAAGAAGAAGTAGATAAAATCAACATATTAATTAACTAGAAGGTTAATCTACAAAAATCCACGTTAAAACAAGATGAAAATGCCCAAAATAGGCTAAAACTTGAGTCTCACGAGTGCTGCTGCTATCTGATGTCTAAAACTTAACCTAGAAATAGAAAAATATTCTATTTATACTATGCCAGAAAAATCGGACAAAAATACCCCTGCGGGGCTGGCGCGGACCAGGCAGAAATGCAGCGCGGCCTCGTAGGGGTCTTGGCCTTCGATCATTCACTTCTGAAGCTGGGGACGCGGACCGCGCAAAGAGGTAGCGCGGCCGCACAGGCTAATGGGCACGGACCGCACAACAATGAAGCGCAACCGCGTAGACACCAGCGCTGACCGCATAGAAAAGAGCGCTGACCGCGCGTGGAGACTCCTGAAATGGGTGCTCTCTGAATCTCCTAGCGCGGCCGCGCAGCAAATCAGTGCGGTCCGCGCTAGGTCCTCCTGTCCCTACATCAATGATTTTTGACACTTGAGCAGGTTTCACTCCGTTTCGAGCCGATTTTTGACTTTCGTCATCTTGTCGCTCAAACCTGCAATCAAGCGCACTTTGTAAGCATTCTGGGTCTATTTTATGACAATTCATACATAAAGTATAGGCAAGTATGGGCATAGAACATGTAAAAATCACAGTTATCAGTGCACCACCTGAAAACTGGGAAGGGCAATCCACGGCTAGGCCTCCACTCTTTAATGGTCAGTACTATTCTTGGTGGAAGAACAGGATGAGAGATCATATCATAGGAGAAGACTATGAACTCTGGGACATAGTCACTGATGGTCCCCTGGCGACTACAAAGAAGAATGCTGAAGGAGTGGACGTGCCAAAGACAAGAGCTGACTGCACTGCTAAAGACTTGAAGAAATGGGAGAAGAATGCCAAGGCCAAGAAATGGCTTGTATGTGGACTAGGTCCAGACGAGTACATCAGGATTCAAAGCTGCACCACTGCTAAGGAGATATGGGACACTTTACAAGTGGCTCAAGAAGGAACTCCTCAAGTAAAGAGATCAAGAGGAACACTGCTATATTCTCAATATGAGAATTTCACCCTGAAGGAAGGACAAAACTATCCAGGAGATGTACACAAGGTTCACAACACTAACAAATGAACTTAAATCTCTTGGGAGAATTATCCTTGAAGAAGACAAGGTTGAGAAAATCTTGACAAGGGTCTTACCAGTAACTTGGGAAAGTAAAATCAATGCTATTCAGGAATCAAAGAATATTGCTACTCTCAAGTTGGATGAACTGATTGGAAATCTCACTGCCTATGAACTGAGAAGGCAAACCATGAAAATGGATGCACCCAAGAAGGAAAGGAGTCTGTCTCTCAGAATAGCTAAAGGTGAAGATCTAGAGGATGATGAAGTGGCCATGATAACAAGGGATTTCAAAAAGTACCTGATGAGGGGGAAGGGTTCTTCAAGAGGTACAACCTTCAACAAACCAAGAGCTCCTGAGAAACAGACCCACGAGGGTTGCTACAAATGTGGCAAGACTGATCACATGATCAAGAACTGTCCCCAGTTGGAAATTGAATGGAAGAAGGAAAGGGCTGAACGAATGAACAGGAAGAAGGAACAGGTTCAACCCAAAAGGAACAAAAGATCAACAAAGGCTATGGTTTCTGCTTGGGGAGAAACATCAGATGAGGATTCAAAAGATGAAGCTGGAGATGAACAAACACTTATGGCCATCGGAGAATCAGATGATGAGCAAGAGGACCAAGTGAAGGGAAGTAGCCAAATATGGTACATAGATAGTGGCTGCTCAAAACATATGACTGGAAGCAAGAACCAGTTCCTTTCACTTGAGGACTTAAAAGGAGGTATGTCTCCTTTGGAAAGGGGATTGGAAAGGTAGATAAGACAGACTCACATTCCATTGAGAATGTCTACTTGATAGATGGCTTGAAATATAGCCTAATAAGTGTATCACAACTATGTGACAGCGGTAACCTTGTAGCATTTACCTCTACCAAATGCTTTGTGATTAATCTTACCACTGACAAGATTGTTTTGCAGGGAAAAAGAGTTAACAATATTTACATTGTAGATTTGTCCACTCTTTCTGAAAATGAACTCACTTGCTTGGTGTGTAGGACAATGATCCCCTCCTGTGGCAAAAAAGACTTGGTCATGCAAGTCTGAATCAACTCAACAAATTAGTCTCCAAGGACCTGGTGGTAGGGTTACCTAACATCAAGTTCAAGAAAGATAAATTTTGTGAGGCCTGTGCAAGGGGGAAGCAGGTAAGATCATCCTTTAAAAGCAAGAAAATGGTAAGCACAACCAAGACGATGGAACTGGTTCATATGGATCTCTGTGGTCCAATGAGAACATTGAGCAGAGGTGGTAAGAAATATGTGATGGTACTTGTTGATGATTGTTCTAGGTTTACCTGGGTACTGTTTTTAACATCTAAGGATGAAGCATTTGACACATTTACTGCCTTTGTTAGAAAAACTCAGAAACAACTAGGTAATCAACTTGCATCCATCAGGTCTGATCATGGAACTGAATTTGAAAATGCTAAGTTTGCTAAATTTTGTGATGAGCATGGTATAGTTCATAACTTCTCTGCCTCTAGTACTCCTCAACAAAATGGAGTAGTTGAAAGAAAGAACAGGACTCTTGAAGACATGGCTAGGACTATGCTTCTTTCTAGTAAACTGCCCCGTGGCTTCTGGGCAGAGGTTGTAAACACTGCATGTTATATCATAAATAGATGCATGACTAGACCTCTTGTAGAGAAGACTCCCTATGAGTTACTTAAAGGGAGAAAACCAAATATATCCCATCTTAGGGCATTTGGATGCAAGTGCTTTGTGCACAATAATGGAAAGGACTCCCTAGGTAAATTTGATCCTAGAAGTGATAAGGGAGTATTCTTGGGATATTCTTCACATAGCGAGGCTTATAAAGTGTTCAATAAAAGAACTTTGTGTGTAGAAGAAAGTGTGCATGTAGTTTTTGATGAAACTAACATTCTTTGGTAAGAGATTTGAGTGAAGTCTCATCTCAAGCTAAAGTTGTACCAAAAGAAGGAACAGGTGATGGAACAGGTTCTTCCATCCAGGGCAAGCTGACAGGGGGAACTGAACAAAGAGGAACTGAAACCAATCCCCTAAAGGAACCTGTTCATGATCCTGTTCCTCAGCAACAGAACATGGGAGAAACATCAAGTAGAAATCGGTTGGTTGTGAAACCTCACAAGTATCAAAGTTCTCATCCCATTGAGAACATAATCACTGATCCAACCTTTGGAGTTAAAACTAGATCACAATTAAAGAATCTGTGTACTTTTGATGCTTTCCTATCTCTTATTGAACCTAAAAATGTTGTTGAGGCTTTGCAGGATGCGATTGGGTAAATGCAATGCAAGATGAACTCAATCAGTTTAAGAGAAGTCAAGTTTGGCACCTAGTTCCAAGACCCAAGGACAGATCAGTAATTGGCACTAAATGGGTCTTCAGAAACAAGCTTGATGAAGATGGAATAGTTACAAGGAACAAAGCAAGACTGGTGGTCCAGGGTTATAGCCAAGAGGAGGGCATAGACTATGATGAGACCTTTGCTCCAGTTGCAAGACTGGAGGCAATAAGACTCCTCATAGCCTTTGCAGCACACATGGAATTCACTCTTCATCAGATGGATGTCAAAAGTGCCTTCCTGAATGGCCATCTAAAAGAAGAAGTGTTTGTTAAACAACCTCCAGGGTTTGAGAGCAAGGAATGTCCTGAACATATGTACAAATTAGATAAGGCTCTCTATGGACTCAAGCAGGCTCCTAGAGCATGGTATGAACGATTGTCCAAATTCCTGCTTGAACATGGTTACAAAAGAGGTAAGATTGACAGTACTCTATTCCTGAGGGAAAAAGTTAAAGATCTTCTTGTGGTACAAATATATGTTGTTGACATAATTTTTGGGGCAACCACTAACAAACTAAGTAAAGATTTTGCCAAATTAATGGGGAGTGAGTTTGAAATGATATGATGGATGAGCTTAACATTTTCTTAGCCTTACAGATCAAACAAAACCCAAATGGAACCATGATCTATCAGCAAAAATATGCAAAAGAGTTGATCAAAAAGTTTATAATGAATGAGTCAAAGGAAATAGACACCCCCATTGCAACTGCCACTAAATTAGACATAGATGAACCTGGTTCATCTGTTGATCAGAAGTTGTATAGGGGTATAATTGGTTCATTTTTTTATCTTACTGCCAGCAGACCTGACATAGTTTTCAGTGTAGGGATTTGTGCTCATTTTCAGGCTAATTCAAAGGAATCTCACTTGACTGCTGTCAAAAGGATACTGAGATATTTGAAAGGCACTACTGATCTATGTCTTTGGTACCTTAAAGGTAGTAATTTCAATCTAGTAGGGTATGCTGATGCTGATTATGCAGGTTTCCTTGTGGATAGGAAGAGCACCTCAGGTATGGCTCATTTTCTTGGTTCATGTCTTGTATCATAGGCCACTAAAAAGCAGCATTCAGTGGCCTTATCCACTGCTGAGGCTGAATATGTTGTTGCTGCCTCTTGTTGTGCTCAACTGCTATGGATCAAATAGCAGCTGATAGGTTTTGGCATTGAAGTTGGTTGCATTCCTATATTCTGTGACAACACTAGTGCTATAAGCATGACAAAGAACCATGTTCATCATAAGGGGACTAAGCACATAGATGTTAGACACCACTTCTTACGAGATAACTAGGAGAAAGGATTGATTACCATAGAGTTTTGTGCAACTGATAAACAAATTGCTGACATCTTTACTAAAGCACTAAGTAGAGTAAACTTTGAAAGGAACAAGTTGGAATTAGGGATGATTAAAATCACCTAATAGGACCGGCTCAGAATGCACACTGAAAAAAAATCTGAAAAATGAAAAAAAAATTTGGCTAGGAAATCTGAACTTGTGTAAATATCTAGATTAATTTTTACTCAGCTTCATACTGTAATTAGTATACTCCTATGACATATGTTAATATGACTCATTGATCTCTTATAAAATTTTCTCTATTATGGTAAATTGAGGCATGGTCAAGAGAATTCTAAATGAAGAACCTGGTTCATCAGTGTTGGTTCATCTGAATGCTAAGGTATGTTTTCTATACTCTACATAATTAGAAATATAAATATTTAAATCATGAGCAGAAGTCCTACAATTGTTCAAACTCCTTAGAAAATTCTATCCGTTGGTTTTGAACCAGTTTCGTCCGCATTAGAACTCTAAACCACAAAATTTGCCTAAAATCTAGGGAAGCTTAACCATTCATTCAAACCTGAAATTTCAGGTTGATTAGACCTCTAATTGACCACTGCTAAAGTTGTCGTTATACATTAAATGTGTATTTCTCTTTTAATACACATCATTACCTCCTGCCATCTTCATAATACTAAACCGTCAAAAACTCTTCTTCACTTTCAATTGCTTTCCTCTCCAAAGTTCTAACTCGCCATTTCTCTCAAGAAATCACCGATAATGATAAACCCACAAGACAACCCTGGAACTCCTCCACAGCCCACTCCCTCTGATTCAACTACCCCTCCTCCACCTAGCACAACTCCCAAACCCGGGCTAAGAAAGGTAAAAATGCGTGCTCGAAAAATAGTAGCTTCTGGGAATCTCTCAAAGAAATTGAATGAGAAATTAAAGGCAAGCCAAGTCCAAGACTCTGAGTCTAACTCTGATTCTGAGTTGTACAAGTCTATTAGTGAGGGGGAAGGACCTGGGTCATCTGATTCTGAGAAGGCTCAAGAATCCTATTCTAAGGTAAGTCCTTCTTTGATTGAGAATTTAGAAACTAGGTTTATTCTGGTTGGGCCTATCAGGGATGTGGAGTTACCTGAGGTAAGAAGGAGTGTAGGTAAAAAGAAATCTGAAAAAGAAAAAGAGAGAGAGGGTGACTGTGGTGAAGCGAGGGGAAAAAGGAAAGGAGTGGTTGATCATTCACCCACTGCTGATTTGTCTGTACCTGCTATTTGTGGGGTTGAACAAGAACATGTAGAAGAGAGTGGCAAGAAGTCAGGGGGAAGTGGTTCTGGTGAAACTGCTGAAGGGTTGGTTAACTTAAGTTCACAGAGAGATGAACCTGGTTCATCAGTTGAAGAGACTGATCGCAGCCAACTCCGCACTACTAATAAGTAGCAAGAGAGGGTCGCAATAGCTTTTACCCAATTTTGGGTCGGGATCGAATCCATAGAGAGCTAGGATTAGAATCGAGTATCTATCTAGTTTAGGATTGTGTATGTGTTCTTAATTGGTCTTCTATTCATTTTTGGTTTTTCTTTATATTCTACTATGATCAAACTACAAATTATAATTGCAACTAAATTAGACTAAGAGTAAATTGCTACAAGTTGTATCTAATGGTTTAAAAGGCACTAGGGTAGTGACTTTCACCTAGATGGCTAATTGACGGGTAATTGCATCTAAGGCAAGATTGACATGATTAGGGAAATATATTATAACCGTTGCTCGATACTACCCACTCTACACCTCTCGGTAGAAAGAGTAGTTTTGCCCAATTAACTCTCTCGAGACCAATTAGGTATGCATATTTGCCCAAGCAACTAGGGTTCAAGTCGGGTAATTACTCTCTCGAGGTTTAACCCTTTAATTGGGACTATCAAATCTCTTGAGTCCATCCCAATTCCTTGTTGAGCTTAGGTTCTCTTTCTCAAGAAGAGCCTAAGTCAACTTAGCACAAACTAGTGTTTGCAACCACTAATTCATAAATTAAACCATAAAATTAACTCAAATAACAAACACCCAATATCAATCTAAACTTAAATCACAACACCCATCAATTACCCACACTAGGGTTGAGCCACAACCCTAGCTAATGGGTCTAGCTACTCATGCTTGAAGATAAAATCAGAGAAATAGATGAAGAGAAAGACATATTAATTAATTACTAATGTAAATACAAAGATTCAACTATTGAAACTAAGTAAAAGTGCCCAAAATGGCTAAGAAATGTCTTCTCACGAGCGCAGCTAAAGTCTGATAATATCTGATACCCTAAAAATGGAAAAAGATTCTATTTATACTAAGCTGGAAAAACTGGACAAAAATGCCCCTACGGGGTCAGTGCGGACCGCACAAAATGGTATGCGGCCACACTAGGCACTCTCTGAACCCAGGCTCCGCGGACCGCACAGAATGGCCTGCGGCAGCGGAGGCTTCTAGCGCGATCCGCACAAAGTCGACCGCAGATCGCACAGTCTTGAATCTTTCCACTTGGCATCTCTCTGAACCTTGCCTCTGCGGACTGCACAAAATGGTAGTGTGGCCGCGGAGGTCCACCCCGGACCGCACAAAGTTTAGCGCGGCCGCATTTCTTTGAAGCCTGAAATGTTGAGTCTCTGAACCTCTCTAGTGCGGACCGCACAAAGTGTAGTGCGGCCGCACTAGGCATGTTTTTCCTAAGTTTGTCTTGTCTTTTGGTATTTGTGCAGGTTTTACTCCTTTTGAGCTGATCTTTGACATCTTGTCACTTTGTTGATCGAACCTGCAATCAAGCACAACTTATGAGCCTTTTGGGACTATTTTGTATGAATTTATAATCAAAGCATAAGCACAAAGGGGTATAAAATGCGTCAAAATCCCTAGTTATCGACTCCCCCAAACTTAAGCTTTTGCTTGTCCTCAAGCAAACAAAATAAGACCCACCCCTTAAGAGAAAATCCAAGAAATTTTCAGCCGTCCTAAAGCAACCTCAACTACCATCAATTGGGACTAACAATTGCCCTCAACACAAATGAATCATTAACAATATTTAACCTTTGAAAAACCATGGATCAAGTGCGACACAAGAGCATCAAGAGTTGACTCAACACATCAAAGAACTCTTTCAATTACTTTGGTCATTGTGGAACCCAAACTCACACATCCTCAACTCTCCCTAAGCAAACCTCACGCTTAGAATAGTAGCACACAAAACGAGGTTAATGGGAATTCACTCATCTCTCTCAAGGAAAGGTCACAAGTCCAGCTCTAAGTACCATATGCTTTCCCCTTATGTGAGTATCCACTAATGTAAGCTTCATTCGACTCAAGATCATATAGGGCTTTTGTGGAGTCACTGTGAAGGCTTTTGGTTCAGGGTAAGTCATGTTTTTGTTCAAGTGGGTTCCATCTTCCCTTGAGCACTTCTTTTTATTCATTTGGCATAATTTACTTGACTCTTTGAGTCATTTCACTTCTTTCTAAGGGGTTAGAGAGACACATTTTCACTCTTTCTTATGCATTTCAAACCTTTTCTCCTTTTTCAACTTTCCACACCTTTCTTTCTTTGCTTTTCTTGAATCCCTTTGTAGTCTTTTTCACCTATTTGTCTTTTTGCTTTTCTTTCTTTTTTTTCGTTGCCTTTCCTTTTCTTCACTTTTGTGCCTTTTTACTACTTTGTTGCAATCCTCGTCTCTCCCCGCAAACTTATACTTTAGCCATGTGCTAAAGGAATGATTTGGGTGCCAAGAGAAGGTATCTTTTTAGAACGGGTATAGGCTTGTATCATGGTTCTTGAAAGAAAAAGGTCTAAGGCTCAAAAGGGTTGACTAGGGATCTTATCATTGGTAGGCTATGGAATTGTTCAATCTATCATTTGGATCAATGAGAGCCTATAATCACGTCTCAAGTCAAAATTCACTTAGGATTTCGCCTCAACAAACATTCAGGGCAAGTTCTAGACCAATGGCTCGGGACTTGGACTCGCAATTGAATTACTCACCACACAAGCTAAGAAAAAGACATATTAATTAATTACTAATGTAAATACAAAAATTCAACTATTAAAACTACGTAAAAGTGCCCAAAATGGCTAAGAAATGTCTTCTCACGAGCGCAGCTAAAGTCTGATAATATCTGATACCCTAAAAATGGAAAAAGATTCTATTTATACTAAGCTGGAAAACTGGACAAAAATGCCCCTACGGGGTCAGTGCGGCCGCACTAGGCTCTTGAACTTGAAATTTCGACTCTCTGAACCTAGGCTCCACGGATCGCACAGAATGGCCTGCGGCCGCGGAGGCTTCTAGCGCGGTCCGCACAAAGTCAACCGCGGACCGCACAGGCTTGAATCTTTCCACTTGGCATCTCTCTGAACCTTGCCTCTGCGGACTGCACAAAATGGTAGTGTGGCCGCGGAGGTCCATCGCAGACCGCACAAAGTTTAGCGCGGCCGCATTTCTTTGAAGCCTGAAATGTTGAGTCTCTGAACCTCTCTAGTGCGGACCACACAAAGTGTAGTACGGCCGCACTAGGCATGTTTTTCCTGAGTTTGTCTTGTCTTTTGGTATTTGTGCAGGTTTCACTCCTTTTGAGCTGATCTTTGACATCTTGTCACTTTGTTGATCGAACCTGCAATCAAGCACAACTTATGAGCCTTTTGGGACTATTTTGTATGAATTTATAATCAAAGCATAAGCACAAAGGGGTATAAAATGCGTCAAAATCCCTAGTTATCAGAGACCCTAGCAGACCTCTTGAAAAAAGTTGGGGCGAGTTATGATCCAAAGAAAAGAAAACCTACCATACCAAAAGCCCCAGTGCTCCTAAACCCTCCAAGAAAAGAAAGGCTTCATCCCCAACAACTACTGAATTTTCATTGCCAAAGGTTAGAGCTACAAGAAGAAGGGTGAAGTAGAGTGAGAGTGATCTCCAAAAGGCTCTAGCTGAGAGTAAAAGAAAAAGCTGGCTAAAGGAAAAGGGAAGGTAGCAGAGCCCTCAGAGGCTGTTGAAGTTGAGGAGATGGTACTGATCCATCAGGAGGAAATTACACCAGTGGAGGTTCATACCCCCAAGCCCAAAAAGCCCAAGACTTCTTCCAAGAAGTCTTCCCCTGTATCTGAGGCTGTTGAACCTTCATTAGCCAAGAGGACAAGGTCTGCAGTGAAAAGCAAACAAGTTCGAATTTCTGAAGATGAGGAATGGAGTGGTGAAGAAGAAAACGAGTCTGATGGTGAACAAGACAAGCTTGCCAAGTTTGGCAAAAGAAAAATTTTAAAGGGTAGATTGCTGAAAGATTTAGTGGAACCAGGAATGGTTTGTTTGGTTGACACATTAGCTGCTCAGGGCTGGAAGGACATGGTCCTTCAAATGGATGGGAGATTGGCCAGAAATGAAATTATTGAATTCATGGCAAATGCTGAAGTCAAAGAGGGCAGGGTTACTAGCAAAGTCAAAGGAGTTCAAGTGACATTTGATGCAGAGAAAATGGGAGAAATTCTAGACATCCCTGTTGAGGGATATGATGATTACACCAGACAGAGATGGCCAAGTCTTGATTCTCTTCCTTCTACCCTTGAAATCACTAGGAGATTCTGTGATGTTAAAGAAGTGAATGAGGCCAAGTTTGTGCACAAAAGTGAAATGAAGCCACAGCACAAAGTCATTTTTGAATTTGTCAACAAGTGCCTACTGCCCAGGCAGGAGAGAAGGCATATTGCAAATTATATGGACTTAGTTCTGATGGAGTGCGTTGAAAGTGGAAGGCAAATTAACTGGCCTGCATTCATCATCAAACTACTAGACAGGGTTATCAATGGTTCCAAGGCTCATGCTACCCCCTGTGGCTTTATTCTAACTACAGTTCTGGATAGGTGCAATGTGCCTCTGAAAAAATGGGAAATGGCCTCAAGCAAGGACTACTTTGGCATTAACACTCTGCTTTCTTGTGACTACTTAGTCGATGCCATCCCAAATGAACCTTGTTCATCCAAGAAGACTCCTATCAACAGTAAAGTCAGGGCTCTTGTTCAGGAAAGTGAAGCCAAGGATGCTGAGATAGCTAGGCTAAAGGCTCGTGTGGCAGAGGTAGAATCTGAGAGGGATGCTCTCAGGACTGAGCTTGCTAAGGAAAAGGAGAAGAATGATGGAATTCTTCACAATATGCTGAATCTTCTCCAAGCCCAAAACCAACCCTCTAGCTCCCCCAAGCCTTAAGAATTCTAGCCTTTATCTCCTGAACCTGTCTAGTACCTTCAGTGACACGTATTAGGGGTTTTTCTTTCATTTTGCTCATGTTTTGAATATTTTTGTTTTCTGGTTGTGGAATGTGGTAGCAACATATCTTCTATCAATGATATCTACTGTCTTTTGCTCTTGATTAATGTTAATCTTTCCTTGGTAGTTTAAATATGTTTGTTTGACTACTGATGATTAATCCATGATTGCACTTGCAGTTGCCCCATGGCCATGAGTACTTATTAAAATATGGGACTCTCACTTTGTACGCAACTTTTCGATGATGCCAAAAGGGGGAAGAGATTGTGCTTTACACATTCTGAATAAGTGATATTTATAACCTAATTAACCTGGTCCTTGATGATAAGGAATTTTCTAAAAACTTTGTATTGGTGGTTAAGCTGAGTTCTTACAGGATCCAAGTAAGTAAAGAGCACAGAGTTTGTCATCATCAAAAAGGGGGAATTTGTTGGCCCAAGAACAGGTGAAGTTTTGAAGACTGACAAAAGAACTCAGACATGGACCAGGTCCATCTTGTGAAGCACAGTCAGGATCAACCCAAACATGTGAGATGCACGAGAAGGAGATAAACCTAACTTATCAAAAGTAATATCTTCTGATCTGATCGAAAAGGTTGCATACTAGATAAGGAGAGAAAGACTCCTTACATGAAGAGAACACAGTTTAAGAAGAGGATAGTGTTAGAGTATGAGATCAACTAGAACTCTTATATGATAGGAGAGTAGAATCTGTATCCTAGTTAATCTCTAATCACTAACCCATTAAATATCAGTGTTGTTCTCTTTTACAGGTGTTGCACAAAAATGCAGAAGTTAAACGTGAATTGAGAGCAAAATAGCAAGGCTTTTTGCAAGCAGTTCGTGTGTGATTCAAGTGTGCAAACCTGAAGCTACATGAACCAGATTGAAGAACCAGCTCCATAAAGAGTTTTATGTGTCTTTCTATTATTCTAGTTCAATTGTAATAGGTGATTTTACATTGTACCTTTCAGCTTTTATAGAAGCAATTGTATTAGGTACTTAGAGTGTTCAAGTTCGAGTTAACTTGAAGTTGTTGCAGCAGTCGAGGCTGTGTGCCGCAACGGGATTAGAGTTAATCCTTAGGTTTACAAAGAGTTTTGTAAATGCTGTTTTGGCTCAGTGATTTTAGCGGAAGTTTGGGAAAATCCTACTGAGTAGTAGGTCGTAGTTTTTTTCACCTTTTGAGCCAGGTGTTTTCCACATAAAAATCTCCGTGTTCTTTATTTTCTGTATTTATTATTCCGCAAACAGCAGTAGTTGAAACACCTAGAAGAACCAGGTCCTTCTATGGTTCAGATAAGCGAAAATTGGGTCACACAAATCACCCGACCCCCCCCCCCCTCTTGTGTGGTATTGACGTTTAGAAGATCAGTATTTAACTCGAGTATACAAAGAAACTCAAACTCAAAGCACAGCCTTGTACAAAAGATCACACTTGACCTTAGACATTTTCACTCTTCAAAACAGACATAAGAACTCTTTCCTAACTCTAACATGTAATCTCACACTTTGTTTCCCCAAGCATAAGGGTGCTGCACATTTATAGATTATGCGATAGCCCATTGACTTTACACTTGTCGCACTCAGGCTTAGACACTTGTCCCACACAGCCCACTATTTTAGCCTAGTGTAGTTGACATCCCCAACTACTAGGATCATGTTAGACCATGCTAAGAAAATGGAGTCATGGCTATTCTAGCAACTGCTTGCCATATTTGAACAAAAGCAAATTGTCGTCATGTGCACAACATGTACCTTGTAACCTCCTTCGACTTTGTCAAAGTTGAAGCTTGCTGCCCATGTGCGTGCCTTAGCTTGAATCAAGCGCCAATGCATTTCTCTCAGGCATTAAGTCTTAGCCAACCCACGCACACTGCCCTTTGACACGCCCTAATGCCATAACAAGTCTGTTTTCCGCACATGCCTTCATTGCTACGCTTGCCTTTCGCGACTTTGTTTTTGCCTTGCCTTAGCATAAATGCCTCATGAATTGATGCCTTTTCCATGCCATCATGTCACCCTCAGCCCGAATCTCGATTTTCAATCCCTTGCCAAGCTGCCTTGCCTCCCTCGAAGCCTTGACCATCACTTGCCCGCTTTCCCTCATGCCTTGGTGTTAGGTCGCACACCTTAGCTTTGCAACTCTTGCTGCCTCATGACAACACTCTTGTTGTCAACCAAGCTCAAAGAGGCGGACCCCTAACAAACCACCTGCACCCTTTGAAACTCGACATCCTCGTCGAGGTCAACTCAATTTATGAGTCCTAAGGGGTTGACAAGCAATGCCCCTTGGCCTCCTTTCTCATCAGGCACAATTGCATTGACCCTAACCACTTGCTTTTCACTAGTCATTGCCTCAATTGCAACCCTCTTATTCACAACAGTCATTGCATTTAACATTACCTTCTTTGGACAGTCTTTTGCTCGATGTAGTCCATCACAAATGAAACAGCCACTGGATTTACTGCCCTTCTTCTCGCTCTTTGAAGTTCCAGCCTCTTACTTTCCCTTCCCCTTTTCTTCATTAGCATTTTCATTCTCACATTTCTTCTACTCTTTTGCCATGTCCTTCTTTCCATCGTTGGACATTGAAGTAGAAGTCTCTTCACTTAAGTGAAAATCACCCAGTACATCGGCCTCCGCCACAACACTTGAAAGGTTTTGAATATTCTACCTATGCAACTCCAATTGTGCCCACTGCTGCAGCCCGCACATGAAGTTGTGCAATTTGTCTTTCCCGACATATTTCTTAAGCTCAACATCGAAGAAGTAAACTCTTTGACATATGCCCTCACTTATCCGGTTTGCCTCAACCTTTTCAGCTTGTCTCTAGCAATCCAAGACTTATTGCTAGGAAGAAACTGATCCTTCAACTCTTTTTTGAGCCGCTCCCATGAATCAATCTTTTGTCTGCCCATACTTTCATCTTTAGCCAACACAACATAGCATATTCACTCAAATATATTCTAGTCAAGGATACTTTTCCCTTTTTATCTTGCACATGATTAACATGAAAATGTACTGCTACATATCCCAAAGAAACTTCTCCGATTCACGTGCACTTCTTGTACCACAAAATGCCTTAGGTTTAGGAATTTTTACCTTAAGACGATCAGTACCACGTTGAGGAGCATCCTCGCCCACAACACGTTGTATATCACCATTATCTCGTTTTTCAGATCCGCATTCTCTTGACTTAACCTTTCCAATTCTGCCTCAAGGTAGGCACGCCTTGTCACGAGGTTATAAATTTCCCCACCTTCAGGGACATTTCCAATCAATGCCTCTAATTTCGTTAGCCTTTCTCGTAGTTCATTGTTACAAACAGTCATGTTCTCAAACAAGACCACAAAATCTACCACCACTCGTCGTGTCTCTGTCACGAACCTGCTCCACTCTGATGCTAGTTGTCACAGATTTGATTTTCTTTTGCCAAAACCATCCTGTGCGGCATCCAGGACTCACGCCCAACTTCAGCCTTCCAACAACACCTAGCTAAAATTTTAGCAAGTTTGGACTTAGAATATTTTTAGGCAGCTTTCAACGTAGTAAGTCTTTGGAACAATTTAGGCAACAATTTAAGTAAGGTACTAGAAGATAAGTAAGAACACAAAACACAATATACAGGAAATACTTTTCCCAACTTTGTATTTAACTCGAGCATACAAAGAAACTCAAACTCAAAGTACAACCGTGTACCAAAGATCGCTCTTGACCTTAAGCATCTTCACATTTGAAAATGGACTTATCGTTCCAAAATCTAACAATTACTCTCACGCATTGTTTTAGAAGCGTAAGGATGCTGCACATTTATAGATAGTGACAGCCCTTTGCCTTTACACTTGTCGCACTTAGGCTTAGACACTTGTCCCACATAACCCACTATTTTATCCTAGTGTAGTTGGCATCCCCCAACTACTAGGATCATGTTAGATCATGCTAAGATAATGGAATCATGGCTACAAAAACATTCTAGCAACTGCCTGCCAGATTTGAACCAAAGCCAATTGTCGTCTGGTGCACAGCATGTGCCTTGTAACCGCCTTTGACTTTGTCAAAGTTGAAGCTTGCTGCTCACATGTGTGCCTTGGCTTGAATCAGGTGCCAATGCTTTGATCTCAAGTGCATTGCAGCCACATTAAGTTATAGCCAACGCCCACTGCCTTTTGCCACGCCCCGATGCCATGCCAAGTTTGTCTTGAGCGCATGCCTTTGTTGCACTTTGCCTGCCTTTTCCCACTTCGTTTTTGCCTTGCCTTAGCATCACTCCCTCATGCCTTGATGCCTTTGCCATTCCATATTGTCACCCTCAACCCACATATCGATTTTCAAGACCTTACTAAGCTGCCTTGCCTCCCTTAAAGCCTAGGCCATCACATGCATGTTTTCCCTTGTGCCTTGGTGTTAGCTCGCACACCTTAGATTTGCAACACTCTTTCTGCCTCGTGAAAACACTCTTGTTGTCAAGCCAAGCTCAAAGAAGTGGACCCCTAACAAACTAGAACGGTTAGGGATTACGTCAAAGATTTAGCTCCTTGATGATTGATATAAGCAACATGTCTGAGGAAGACAAGTTGCACTACTTCTTGTATGGGTTGCAGTCATGGGCGCAGATGGGACTCCGTAGGCAGAACATGAAAGACCTTCCTAGTGCCATCGCCGTTGCGGATACTTTGGGTGATTTTTGGTTGGAACAAGAATGTTCTAATTTTCTGCCACTTCAAAGTCCAAAAACGGGAACAAGGACAAGGAAAAAGAGTGGAGGAAAAATGGAAATGACAAGGAAAATGTTGTTGAGGGCAATGGCAACGGGAGGGAAAAGCAATATGCTGGACCTTCGATATATAAGGGACAAAATATCAAGTTTGATGGCTATTTTTATTTGCAAGGGGCCACACATGGCGAGGGACTACCCAAAACATGAGCGGCTCACTACTTTATTTGCTGATGAAAAGGGTGGAGATGAGACAAAACGAACACGAAATTGCAAATCTAGGGCCTATAGTGGTGCTGAAAAATGCTGAAAATACTTCGTTGAGGACGATAAATTCTTCGGGTGGTGGTGGTTTGTCAGCCCCTTAACAGGGTCCCTCGGCAGATGTGGTTTGTGGAAAGGATTTTCATGATGGGCTTGGCACACAACCTGAAAAATTGAGGCAACATTGACGGACAACTCGACATGACGGACTATGCGGGGTTGACAAACGCACCTTGATGGAGGCAAGGCGTATTTCACATGGACATGTCGGTTGGCATGACAATGGCAAGGCCTATTACAAGGAAAGGGCTAAGACATAGCAACGTAAGGCAAGACAAGCAATGGTATGTGCAAGGGAAGATTTGATCAAGTTGGGGGCAACTTGACATGACCAAGCAGCTGTGGCAGCGGGCGTGTGTGGCTAAGTCATGGGCGACATGTTGTGGCCATGACATTGGGGAGGAGCAGTGTCAAAGGGAAAGACTGGGGGCAATGCCAGCCTTGGGCGCACAGCAGACGGTCAAAACACGCACATGTAGTGGTGCACAAGGAGCGGTTACAAAGTGTGCTAGCCACATGGCAGTGCACTTGAGCGGTTACAACTTCCTTATATAGGCGTGGCTGATTATTTGGCTTAGTATATCGACATTTTGTAACATGTCTTTTTAATTGGCTCAGATAAGGCTGTATTGTGGTCCGGTCCCGGGCCTAAATGGGCTAAACAGGGCGAGCCGAACGGTCTCGGGCTATGGCGGGCCGGGCTCAAGCGGTCCCGGGCCAAACTGTCCCGGGCTTAACCGTCCTGGAGAGTGGAACCGGCCCACTGTGTTCCTAAGCCCACATGGCCCCGAGCTAAATGGGCCAGGCCCACGGGCCTAAGTGTTCCGGGCATTTTTTTTTAAAATTTTTTTTATCTAAGGCAACTTCTTGTAAATTATATTATATAATTGTGACTTAAATCTTCTAATTCAAATTTAAACACAAAAAAATTGTAAAGAAATATTCAAGGAAATGCCTTATAATTTTTATTATTACGATATTAACAAAAAATGGCAATATCTTTCTTAGTCTTCCTCCCCCAATGGAAGGAGCATAACAAGGTGCTAATACCACCATTAAAAGGAAAACAAACTAATGAAGATGTACCAAAATACAAGTTATATATTAGTCTACATATTATCTCTAACAAATTTCATAAATCCTTCAAGGTTCGGAGAAATTTTCGTTGGTGGTGGCGGAAAAGAAGCTTGTTCATCACCGCTTCCGGGCGAAGCAGCATCCTCCGCAAGTTCCGCTAGCATTTCTTCATAAGCATCGTCTATCTCCGGTTGTAATTCAGCATGTCCAAATTTCCTTCTTTCCGAACGGATCCAATCTCTAAAGAGTACTGATTTTTCCAAGCTCTCCCTCATAGACGCTCTATGATCACCGATTTGAAGTCTCGCTTGACTGAAAGCGCTCTTCGATGCCACTATTGAAGCTTGAACACTTAAAATATCTCGAGCCATCCTTGAAAGAACCGGATAGTGTTTTTCTTTGTCCTTCCACCATTCCAAAACATCAAAGGAGCCGTCAGGATTCTCTGGTTCAAGTCCCTGCGACAAATAAACTTGAAGTTTATTTAGTTGTGAAGTATCACCAATATTATCACCTTGAGAACCCCTGAATTCCGTCCAAGAACTAAGTGGTTTTAGGCCGCAGTTCTTCTAGATGATTGCGAACTAGACGAAGTAGGAGTTGAAACATTTGGTATAGCATGATCTAAGGCAAGTTGATAAGCATTATAAATTGTTTCAGCATTTATTTTAATTCAGGCTTTTGCATCTGCAAGTGTAGCAAATTCTTTATCTGAAAGATCTAAAGCCATATAAATTTTTGTATACCAAATGGCTATTTTTTTAAAAAGTCAAACGGCTAAATTGGCAGGCCAATGGCTAGTTTTTAAACTTCCAACCGTTGGCCAATCTTAAAAAAAAATTTAAAAAATAACCGTTGGGCCCGTTAGGCCCGGTTGAACCGGCCCAGGCCCGCCAACCGGTCCCGGGCTAAACGGTCCCAGGCTCGCAGTCTCAACATGGAGGACCGGCCCATAGTGGGCTCCTAGGACCGCTTGGGACCGGACCGTTTAGACCGTGGTCTCGCGGTCCCGGGCCGGTCCCGGGCTGGGCACGGACCACAATACAGCCTTAGGCTCAGATTTGCCTAATAGTTGGGGCTTGTCAACTGCTTATTTAGATGCGCCGCCAAGTTTAATTGGGCAGGCTGCACTATAAAAACGTGCATAGAGCTTGTTCCAAAGGCAGAACTTAGTCTTGTGGCACTTTGTTATGCCAAAAACGTCTAAGTGTTATTCCTAAGGGTAGAAAATATTTCTAAGGCCACGAACTAGGGAGTTCTTTGTTCTTGGCCATAGGGTTGGCTTCTTTGTGTTCTTGTATTCACATATTAATACGAGTTAGGAAGAAATTACTGTATATTTGTGTGTATACCTTTACTTTACTTGCTCCCAAAAATTTTATTCTATGTCCCAAACGTCCTTAAAATAATTTTAAGTGTTGGAAGGCTGAAGGCTGAAGGCTGAAGTCAAGTGCTGGGCTTGATTGCCGCATGGTGGTAAATTTCAGGCAAATTTCGGCGAACATAAATCACCCTGTGACAGACTCTTTCTATACGTTAGACGTTCCTCAATTTGCTAACTAACTGGCCTTGCAGTTGTAGAGTTTGACTAATATATAGACAAGTCATGACCCAGCCATAAAATAGCATAGGGCTGTAATCGCATAGTAATAGCGTGACGGAATTACGTAACTGTTAAACAGTAATTGAAAACGTTTATAACTATTTGTAAAGATTCATTTGGAATCTAATGATACCCATAGTTTAATTTCTATTATATAACTTATTCTAGAAAAAATAAAAAGGACAACCCTTAATTAGTCACAATAGAAAGGAAAAAGAGAGGCAAAAGATGCACACACGCTTTACCAAAATAATGAAATAAATCTTTTTAATAATCTAATTATGAACATGTAGTTGCATTCTTAATGCAAGTGAAAGTACTACACAACATTGGAACAGCCTATTTTTGATCTACGGGGGAAAAGATTCTCTTAGCCATTTCGGGAGAAAGTAACGATAATTATATCAAAGACCGAGTTGGAAGTGTAATCAACTTGGAGGGTCTACATTAAGTATTTTTGTTATCATAATAATCATGCAGGTGACGAACAACATTATATTCCCATTATCTTTTCCTTTTGATCTAATCCAAGATAACTTAATTAATCCAATTACTAAGAGAATCCTAAATTTAAACATAACTTGTTTTTAATATTTTCCAATACCCTTCAATATGCGCATATATATGAGTAGTCATTATGGTTACATATCTGATCTTGAGGATCCTTCCGCCACCACCTTAAGGGAATTATTCAGATTCCAAACTCGAATTTCGGGTGGGTTGTTTTATTAATATCAAGTTATATTTGTTTTCTTTGTCATAAATATATTTCAGAGTGAAGAGATTGTTAAAAATTACAACAAATTAAAATATTGTATTTTAATTTATTCTAAATGTATTTTTTGGTGAAGAAAAAATATTGTTAATCCTCCCAGCAACAACTGTATGCTGTATACACTTTGAAATCTGTACAAACTATTAAAGCTAGGTATCACTACCTATGATCTTTCCATAGTCGCAAAACTGGGCTCTATATTCTTTGTATCATGACCTTCGCCTATACAGATCATCTATTCACTCCATGTCCCTCCTTCTTCCTTCCTTGGTACCTATTCTATCATTCCTTATCTTACATTTCTGCTGAATTTGAGTATAAATTGTCCCAGGGCTAGGGACTCGTTGGTGCCATAATACTTCAATGTGTGCCTTCCATATAGCATGCATACTGCTGTTGCTGTCTTTTACGAATGTTCTGTATCTTTCTCCTTTCACCCCTCTTGTTAATCTTCTCCATATGCCTTATAGTGTGGTATTTTTTATCCCAATATGCAACCATTTTAGCACTGCCGTTATACAAGCTTTTGAGAACTGGTATTCAAAGAACAAGTGTTCTATCATCACATGTGCATTGTCGCATATTGTACAGTTTGTGTCTTAGATTATCCCCACTTTCTGCATTCTCACTCTTGTTAGTAGTCTCTTGTGCCCAGCCAGCCAACATATAAAGATGTGTTTAGGCACATTTCCTTTGTTCCATACCTAGATACTCCAAGGCCAACTCTCCAGGTTTCCTATTCTCCAGAGGTAACCACTTTAATGGTATAGTCGTCGTTCTTTGCTAACCACCCTTGTTCAACATACCCCTGTGCAAACCTGTCCTGATCGAGTAGATTTTCCTCCAATACCAGTAACAGTCATTATGAGGTTTGTATTGCTGCCAAGGGTTGCCTTTTAAGTAGATGTGATCTATCCATTTTACCCATATATCATCCGTTGTGCAATATTTCATACATACTTGGCTATTGCAGCCTCATTCCATGCCACCCAGTTGTGATCCCTAGTCCTTCCATTTTCTTTGGTCTAAATACCAAGTCCCATGCCACCAGTGGTGCTTTGTTACTCACATCCTTCCCGTCCCATAGAAAGTTTCTCTAGATTGCTGTAAATTGTTTCATCATTGCTTTAGATATGAGGAATATAGGAGCCCAATATGTGTGAACATGCATCAACACTGAGTTAATAAGCTACACCCGACCTGCATATGATAAGTTCCTTGATCCCTATGCTCTAATTCTTGTTGGCATCCTGTCTACCAGCATCTCACATTCTATGCCAGTGAGCTTTTTAGTTGAAATTGGAACATCCAAGTATTTGAATGGTAAAGACCCCTTTTGATATCCTGTAATGTCACATAAATCCATCAAGCATTGTTGATCTATGCTGGCACTAAAAATACTAGACTTCCCTGCATTGGTGCATAATCCTGAAGCCCTTGAGAAGGACTGAAGGCCTCTTAGCATCAGCAAGACTGACCGGTAAGTCCCTTTGCAAAATAAAAGGACATCGTCAGCAAAGCATATGTGATTCAGCTTCAACCCTTTACATTTTGTATAATACTCAAATCCTGGCATACTTGCTACCCTCTTTATTATTCTGGAAAAGTATTCCATGCAAATGACAAAAAAAAGTGAGGAGATGGGGTCCCCCTGCCTCAATCCACATTTGCCTTGAATATTTCCTTACAAGCCCCATTCAAAGCAATACTGTACTGTGTTGTAGATATACAATTCATCACCCATTTAATAAATTTCACAGGAAAGTTCATAGCATATAACATTTCCTCCACAAACTCCCATTCTACTAAATCGTATGCTTTCTTGAGATCAATTTTAATCAAGCAACTCTTGGTGGTGACTTTCCTATTATAAAGTCTTACTAAATCTTGACAAATGAGAATGTTCTGCACAGTAATTCTCCCAGCTACAAATGCACTTTGACTATCTGATATTAGATCTGGGAGGACTAGTTTGAGCCTATTACAAAGCATCTTCGATATAGCTTGTAGATTGTATTGCAACATGCTATTGGCCTGTAATCTGCCACACTGGATGCATATGCACTCTTTGGTATCAGTGTAATTACTATGTTATTCTATGCTTTAAGCATTTTCCCATTTCTAAAAAATTCTAGCACAGCTTCAACCACATCCTTCCCTACAACTACCCTTCCATCTTTAAAGAACTGGCTACCAAAGCCATCTGAGCCTAGTGCCTTGTCTCCAGCAATAGCCCATAGTGCTTTCTTTACTTCATTCTCAGTGAATTGCTCTTCGTGTTGTGTTCTTTGCATAGCAGTAATGATAGGACCCTGTCTTACCAAGCTGCTACATATATGCTTCTTATCCCTTTTATTAGTTCCTAACAGCCCTTCATAGAAGGTTATAAATGCCTTAGCAATCCCCTCTAGATCATTGTGTGCTGTCCTTCTGCATTGTCAATAGAGAATATTCTATTGGAGTTCCTTCTTACTTTCACCATACTATGGAAGAATTTTGTGTTAATGTCTCCTTGAGTCAGCCACTGTACTTTGCATTTTTGCCTCAAGACCTTTTATCTAGCAGTATTCCAAGTTTTGCATTCCTGGGACAGGTTAATTTCTTCAACTATCAATTGGATGTTGCATGGATCCAATTGCATACTTTTCGGGCACTTTTGAAGCTTCTACATTGTCTCATCTGCCTTCCTTTCAAACTCACTAAACCTGTCCTTCTTCAGCTCTTGCAATGTACGTTTGATTTTGTTTAGTTTCCCACTAATTCATACATCTTAGTGCTTTCGTATCAGTCCACCACCCTGCTTCTATTTTGTCCTTGAAGTCTGGTGCCAAACTCCACATATTAAACTATCTGAACATTTTATTCTTTGGTTGGCTGCCATTGTCCCAACTGATAATGGCTGGACAGTGATCAAACAACCCCTCATTCCTATAATGTACTACTGATGCAGGTAGGTTTAGTACCCACTAAGCATTCACAATTACTCTATCAATTCTAGTGAGTACTCTATCCCCTCCACTTTGCTTGTTTGTCCATGTGAAAAAAGCTCTAGTAGATTTAAGATCAACAATGAACAATCCTCAACAAATTTCTTAAAGTCTCTTATCTCTGCCATTGTGACAGGGCTTACCATTCTCTCTTCTTTATGTAAAACATAATTAAAGTCCTCCATTATCGCCCAACGACCTTTTATCTAAGCACGAATATCTTTAATTGCCTGCCAAGATCTCTTCTGAGTGCAGCATCATTGAATTTTTATATCATAGTCACATGTGACGTTCTGCCAGTCCCTCCATGATGTAATTCACAATGAATTAGTTGTGCTGTTAGTTTGATTATATTGATTCCATATAGCATAGGATCCATATCCTTCGACCTGGATGTTGGGATAGGTTTGTGCTAAATGACCAGCCTTGATAGAGGCGAATAGAGACTTGTTGGGCTTTTGCTCTCTTCACCTTTGTTTCCAGAAGACCAAATACCCCTACCCTAGCATTATGCATGAACAACTTTATCTCCTTCTGTTTGGTAGGTTTATTTAGTCCTCCGGTGCTCCAGAAGCCAATGCTATCCATTAGAATGGGGGAGGCACCCACCTTTGCCAAGTCTTGGCTCCTCTGCACCTTGCACTCCTTCAAGGAAAGAAGAGCTTGGTTCTCCTGAGTATTTATTCCTCTCTTCCACAGGTTGTTTTTCCACTAGGCTAGAGAATATGTTCCCTGGCTTTATGGTTGTATTCTGTAAGTCCACCCCCTTTATTCTAAATGTACTTACGGAAATCAATTGGACTTCCTGATGAGCTAGAGCATATGGAAAGTTTGAAGATCCAGAAATTCTCTCAGCAAATAATGCTAGATCACAATGTACTTTCTTGGAATCTTGATCAGCTACATCATATTATCAATTCAGTTGGAATTGATATATGTGGATTTAATATTGTGTAGATCGCGGGTGGAATTTGAATTCATAAATCATTTTGATATAAGCAAAAAATTTAGTATAGTAGTAAAGGGGACTCAAAAATTTCTTTTAGATCAGAAATTCAAATCTCTCATATGACATTCTAACACTTTTTAAAATCTCCTTACATAAAATTTTAAGTTTGGTGTAGCATATTGGGTAAAATTTGTAATTTACACGTGGATGTCTCTGGAGCACACATATAGCAGTGATGACATGGGTAGAAATAAGTCTGCATATAGTAAATACCGGATACAATCATGTGACCGGTATCATGTAGATTCGGAGAATGCGAGGATTGGGGAAGAGAATTTGAAAGTAAGGTACAGTTAAAAAGAGCAGCATTAAAGGAGCAGCCATTACATAAAATTACATTATTTTTTTTCAAAGTTATGCAACTATCAAGAGGGTTTTTATTCATCTTTACAAGGGCGCGATTTTGAGACCTTGTCTCATTCGATTTAACTATAAATATGTGATGACCCGATAGGTCATCTACATCTTTAAACCTTAATTCTGTGTTTAAAAACCTCAAATATCTCATTTTAGCCTTCCTGATGCGCGTGCATAGTCCATGTTTTTTTTCGGGAAGCTTCTATGTTAAAATTGATAAAATGTAAAATTATACCTTAAAAATTCATTTGAGTTGACTTTGGTCAACGCTTTATGCAAACGGACTCGGATCTGTATTTTGACGGTCCTAATGGATCCGTATCGTGATTTGGGACTTGGGCGTATGCCTGGAAGTGAATTCGGAGGTTCCTAGCTCGAGTTATCGCTTTTTGTCAAAATTTAAAGTTTAAACGTTTAAAGAGTTTAAAAATTTGACCAATGTTTGACTTTGTTGATACCTGGTCCGTATTTTAGTTCCGAACATCGGTAAAGGTCCATTACTATGAATTGTCTGCCAAATTTGGTGAGAAACATAGTTGGTTTGACGTGATTCGGACGTTCGATTGTTGAAATAGAAGTTCTTAAGTCTCATTGAAGGTTCCATTTGATTTGGTCTCCGATTCGTAGTTCTAAGTGTTATATTAGTGTTTTGATCGCGCGAGCGAGTTTGTATGATATTTTTTGACTTGTGTGCATGTTTAGTTTGGAGCCCCGAGGGCTCGGGTGAGTTTCGAATAGGCTACGGAAGAATTTTGGACTTAGAATCATAGCTGGTGTTCTACTGTTTCTGGTGCAGGCCTAGACCTTGCAATTGCGAGGTCTGGCTTTGCATTTGCGATAGGGAAGGCTTCCTGTCAGGTTCGCATTTGCGAGCTATTTCCTCACATTTGCGAAAAGTAGCTGGACACCAACGGTTCGCAATTGCGACCAATTTCTTCGCAATTGCGAAGTGAGTTGGGCAAGCAATGTTTGCATTTGCGATCAAAATGATCGCAATTGGAGGAGTTCAAGTTCACAAATGCGAACAAACCATCGCAATTGCAATGCCAGCAGAAGTGTGAGATCTTCGCATTTGCGAAGGGTTTTTCGCATTTACGGGGTTCACAATTGCGAACCCCGGGTCGCAATTGCGACATCTGCACCTGGACTTAAGCTGAGTTAGACGGGATTTCTCTCATTCTTTCAAATTTTCAAACCTAGAAACTCTGGAAGCAATTTTTCCAAGAGCTCTTTTCCCCCAATTCATTGGTAAGTGATTCTAACCTATTTTCTTTCAATTACCCATTGCATTTCATAAGATTTCAACCTAAAATCTAGGATTTTCATGGTAGAAATTGGGGGTTTGGATAGAATTAGGGATTTTTGTAAAATTGGAATTTAGATCTCAAATTGAGATCGAATTTCTAAGCAAATTATATAACCGAGCTCGGGGGTGAATGTGTAATCGAATTTTGGTCCAAATTTTGGGTTTGGACCAAGCGGGCCCGGGAGTTGACTTTTGTTGACTTTTAAATAATGACCTAAATTGAATCTTTTGCATTCATGGGTAGTTCCTAAGGCTTATTTTCAATCATTTGGTTGATAATTTGCTATATTTGGTTGGTTCGGAGGCTTGTTAGAAAGGTAAAGCCGTGGTTGAGCTTTGAGTTAATTTTTGGAGCGAGGTAAGTGTCGTGGTTAATCTTGACTTGAGGGATTAGGATTTGTTTGCCTATTTGCTATATGTCTTGGGTACAACGTATATGTGAGGTGATGAGTACTTATGCTTTGCTGTTGAGTCAAAACATGCGGGTGGGACTTAGACTAGTTAATTACTAAATTGATAATTCTTTCCGCATTTATGGGCTATCTATGATAATTGAGTATTGTTTCTGAAGTTGATATTGGTATTGTGGAACCATTGACGTAAGGTTTGTTCTTGCTTATTCTATCTCCCTATTGTTATATATTCATTATTACATGGTAAGGGAGAGTGTTAAAGCACGAAGGGTGATGTCGTGTCGTATTTATTGTTTCATGATGAAATTTAGAGTAAAAGCATGAAGGGTGATGTCATGCCGTATTTATCATTTTATGGAGATATTGAGAGTAAAAGCACGAAGGGTGATGCCATGTAGTTTTATTCATTATGTTTATTCATTTTATTGGTTGAAGGTTTATTGATTGTTTCTTGTTATCATTCCCTGTTGTAGTTACCATATCTTGTGCCCCTTTCGCATGTCCCCTCCCAACAGTACATGTTAATTCTTTATTTGTTGTTATGTTGTATGTATATTTTCGTCTGTACAGGTTTAATTACGTGGGTGTCCTGTTATAGCCTCGTCACTACTTCGTCGAGGTTAGGCTCGACACTTACAGAGTACATTGGGTCGGTTGTACTCACTACACTATGCACTTCTTGTGCATATTTGGTACTGGTCCCAACTGTACGTGAGGTGCATCAGCTCGTATTAGCATTTGGAGACTCGAGGTAGATCTGCTGGCGTTCGTAGACCTTGAAGTCCCCTTCCTCGTTCCCTATTTACTGTTCCTTTCATTCGAGACAGTTGTACTTATTTCAAACCCTGTTTGTAGAAACTCTAGAAGCTCGTGTACTTGTGACTCCAGATCTGGGTTGTACTAGATATTGGATTATTACGCTATTTCGTATTTTATTTTGGATTGCATTTCTGTTTAATTGGTTAAATTGTTCGAAGTGGTTAAAATTGGTAAAGAATTACTCTAACTTTGGCTTGCCTAGCAAGTGAAATGTTAGGCGCCATCACGATCCCAAATGTGGGAATTATGGGTCGTGACAAAATAGCAATATTTGTAAATATTGTTAGGACACAGAATACTAGAATCACAAAAGCTATCTCTCTTTCTTTCATTTTCTTAAGTTTTATACAAGGCTAATGTCAATGTTTTCCAATTATCCTTGATTTGGTGGAATCAATCTAAATTTCAGGCTTGTTCATTTCTAAATTATCTTTGTTTTATTTCCTCTATTCTTCGTTATTTACTAATCAGATCAACTTAATCTACGTATTTGTAAATCACGTATACAAATTTAACTGTATTTTTTTTACGGCTAAACATGTAAATACCTTATTTCCTGGGGTAATATGTTGGGGCAAGGTTCAATCCCATCATTCCTTTCTTTCTCCTGTCATTTACCCCAAGTGTACCTTTCCGAACAAATTAGAAAAGAAATTGAATAAGACGTAAAAAAGTAAGGTAAAAGATTAAGTTGCAAATAGTATTGGCTTCTACTGGTGAAACTGGAAAGAGATTTTTACATATTTATAATATTTTCAAAATTTATTTATTTTTACTATTAAAGTTTTAACTTAATTAGAAGCTGATATACAATTTATTATTTATATACGTAAAAATGTATTAGACTCCAATCTTCCTTTAGCCTACTTCTCAAAGGATAACCAGATCATGTGACTGACATTGTTAATCTATAATTAGTGTTGATTGGCAAATGTTCATTCGGAAAGAAAAGAAGACGTTGCATAAAAATCATTAAACCAATCATACAGAACTGAGATTACCTGAAACAAAAGTCGTGGTTATTAACTTATTATGGTTTTGATTCCATTAATATGCCTGCCAACAACACCAATTCCTATTCAAATTTGAATGATGATTGCTATATGATAACTATTATCTAAAGCTGAAAGTTAGACTACTAGATTCTGCTCATTTGGATGCCAACTTAGTTTAAGGGCCAACGAAATTGAAGACATGAGTCTAAACTCTATTGTAGTCATTAAAAAGTTTCGAAACTTTGAATTCGAAAATTGAATTGTTCAAAATTGTTATTTTTTTGGATTGAGTGTTGTTGCAAATGATTGGGAATATACTTTGGAATTTATATCTCGATTTTGAGAAAATTTTCAGGCGGTTTTGGTTAGAATTTCAAATTGAAACTTGATAGGCATATATTTTGTATGTCGGGTATAGAAACTGCGTATAAAATATATACAACTAACATAACTGTATAAAAGTTGTATATAAATTATATGTAAATTGTAGTTTTTGACTGGATTTTGTACAAAATATTTGTATTCAAGTTGCATATAAATTGTAGATAAATTATAGATTTTGATCGAATTTGTATATATTTTATAAAAAATATTAGTTACTTTCTGTAAATAGGAAAAATTACATAAATTAGGTAAATAAGTTTAAAATTTTGTATATATACGAAAAAGTCCCTATTGAAAGGTCTACTTTGGGCTTTGTCGAAGTTCAATTTATTTACACCCCCCCCCCCACACACAAATATATTAAATTTACAGCGGTTTTAAACTTCCCCAATCCTAAAAAAAAAAATAGCGCCCACTAACCCCAATGTTTCCCTCGTTTTTTAGACCATTCCCTCTTTTTTTTTTCCCATCCCTTTCTCATTTTTCAGCTACCCCTCTCTAATTTCACATAAATACAACTCACACACCTGACTTGCAACATAATAGCCTAGATATCACTTTGCAAATCTATAGCCCAAAAAATAATAGGCTAATTCCCGAAAGACAGCTTATTTTGCTCCCTCTGTATACAACCAGTTGTTTTCATTCTGTTGATTTCCTTTGATTATTGAGCATTTGATAAAAAAATACAAATCAGCCACAACGCAACTCAAAAATCCTGAATAATACATATTATTTGAAGGTAAGAAATTCAAACACTTTTATGTGCAATTGCTGAAGCAATCTAACAGGATAAAAGAAAAATAAAAACTTGGTAGATGAATTGTAGAATCCCTCCAATGCTCATACAACACATTACACGAAAAAGAAGAAGAGAAGGAAGTGTCAAACTTCTGTAGATGCCTCTTACACACTAACAATGTATATACATCCTTATAAACTGAAAAATATATAATTATACACAAATATACACATTTATACAATACTATATAACTTTGTATAAACATGTATAATAGTGTATAAGAGGTGTTTGTATATCCATATACACAATTATACACTAGTATACAGTGTTGATACAAACTGCTGCATAGTTATGATTTTTATCCAAACCCAATTTCAGATTCGAGACTTCAAGGTCATAATAATAATGACCAGAACTTCAAACTTCAAAATCTTCCAACATTAGTGGTTATTTTTTGGTGCAAATCAAGTTTGAGAGCTATTTATTTTCAGATCTGTGTGTATTTTCATGTTTCTATCAAAAATCTTCTTCATTCTTCTGCTTGCCACCATGGACGACGGAATCTTTCTTCGAGCCTTCTTCGAGCCATTAATAGCAGAACTACGTGGGGGGGGGGGGGGGGTAGAGGGTTTAACTTCCACAAGTCCTCTTGGTACATCTACCGCAATGGGTGGCTTAGTTGGACAAATTCCACTTTCGCCAGCATATTCCCTTAACGCGAAGATATACTCGAGAACATCACCAGAGTAGTCATGATATGGATCATTCTGGTAATCAGTAGGACTCACACTGCGTGCACTGCTACGAAGCTCCTCTTCCTCATCCCAATCCTTTTCAAACCTACAAAACGATGGGATAGGGGAAATTGTCCCCGGTAAAAAATCCAGCGAAGCATTAAGATCTGATGCATATTCAACAAAGTAAGTGTGTGAGATTTCTAGGGCAATCGCGTATGTAGGTCGTGGCGGTGGTGGTAGTTGTAAATCTTCAAAAAACTGAAATCGAGTGAAAAGGAAAAAAGAGATTTATGTGGGTTAAAAAGAAATAAGTGAGAGGCTGTGAGAGAGAGAAGGGAATGAAGAAAGAAGAAAATAATAAAAACCCTAAAAGTATGTCTTTAATAGTGGGCTAAAGGCTAAAAAGTTTTTTCAAGTTATGTACAACATGGGCTAAATAGGGTAAGAGCTTCAAATGTGGGCCATCTTGGATTGGGCTATTAGGCCAAGTGACATGGGCTATAATTCTTTCTACTTGGAAGCCCTTTCATTTTCCCATCTCTCAACCAAACCCTTTCACAATAATCCGTCTCAACGAAATTTAAATCTTCAGAATCTCTCAACGAAATCTTCTTTATATGCTGTATATAGACAATGGTCCTCCACAGGCTGTATACTCAATTTATACGCTGCCTTTGATTTAAATTCAGCCGGCAAACAACAATTGCATTTAGCAAAACAAAAATCTTCACAGCTCATCAAGATTGGAAAAGAAAACTTCAGATCTATTTATCAATTGGATGTAAGTTTGTTTGATTTTGCTCTTTCCCATTCTTTGATTTTGCTTTTTTGTCTTTCTTTCTTCATGCATGTGGGTTTTAAGTTTATTTTCTATGTTAATTTGTGTTTTTCCTTTACTGATTTTTTCTTTCTTTCATTTGATGTTTTTCGATTCTCAACCGAAAGTAGCAGAAATTTGGTAGAATCGGTGTATTTTGAAGAAGGATATAACACTATTTGTTGAAATCGAGATGTAAGTCCTCTTTCTCCTTTTGCATTAGGTTAATTTTGATTTTTGTGTATTTTGAGGACTTATTAAAAGAGCAGAATGGTGTGTTCAGAAATAATTCCAACGGTTCCTGAGCTGAATGAAATTAATATGCCTCAACTCAGTGGGATGATTTTCTGGGCGAGCTTAATAACTTAGTTTTGGGCACATCAGCTCTTTCGAATCCCGTCTCTTTCTCTTTCTACAGTTTGCTTCTTAAACTGTTATTACTTAACTACATAGAGCTAACTGGAACATCCTTCACCTTGTGTTATACCGTGATTCGCTTGCTCTGTGTCTGTTTTTATGCTCTGCCATGGCCGTAGTAGAATCGTGAATACTCGATTTCTCCGGATTCAACTTCTTTAAGCCCAAAATTAAGACACGAATCTTGGTACATGATCTGAGCACAGTAAATGGAGAATGAGGCTTCGAGTTGGAGTTTTGTACACTAACATTAATTGTATATACGCAGTATTTACACAAAATTGGCTTAATTATAAAAATCTTGCAACCTTGCAGGTGAGGATCCAGCTTTGATTTTGTACACCAGTGGTACAACAGGGAAACCAAAAGGAGTAGTTCATACACACAAAGGAATATTAGCTCAGGTTCATCTCTGTTCTGGATTTAGTGTTCTGCATTCTTGGATCCTATTAACAAGTTGTGTTAAAACTGATTTTTAAGTTGTTTCTGCCTGGTTGTTGTGATATTGACTTCCCTGCTGAGGATGATGCTTTATGTAGATATTTGGTGATAGTCTATGTGGATATGTATGGATATATCTGATGTGCTTCATTCATTTACTTCTTGTAATATTTCACTTTCAACTTCTGTTGGCAACTGGACGTGCGATAAATAGGAGCCCAGTAGATGTCAGGCCTACTAAAGAGCTTGGTTGTGGTTGGTAGATTATACAATTTGCTTTTAGCTTTCTTGATATTCTGTAGTTAGACTGTCTATCTAATCTATCAGTTCTTAGGATCAGATATTCTGATTGTGCTTGTGCTTGTGTCAATGTACTATTACTGAGAGATGATAGTAAAAAATGACACTTTCTTTAGACATTCTGAACCTTCAATGTTATATATATCATGGTAACTTTATGATTTCCACCTTATTCTTTGACAAATATTTTCTTGTGCCATTTTTTATTATCTTACCGAATTTTATAATGTTATTGCGTTGATAGGTTACTAAATTATTCTTTCTCATGAAAATATTGTAGGCTACAGTAAACACTCTTGCTCAGAGAAATCCTTATTGGTTGATCACTTCTGAAAGGTTATATCAATACCTTCCAATGGATAAATCTTGGATTGGAATGCCTAGAAATACAACGAAGTATTTACTTGGTTTGAATCAATTTCTAAATTTTGCATTTAAGAATGCTTCTATAGGAGATAGAATAAAATGTCCGTGTTCTAAATGTGGTTTCGGAAAGTGGCAGACTAGAGAGATAGTGTATGATCATTTGATTAGCAAGCACTTCCCTCAAAATTATGTCACTTGGATTCTTCATGGGGAAACAGAAGTGTTGGAGAACTCTAGAAGCACAGAGGTTATCCCAGATGCACTGCCTCCTGAAAATTCTATGGAATTATTGATAAATGAAGCATTCCCGGATTTAAGACATGAGGGCATTGATGCAGGTCCGTCACAAGTAGTTGGAGAAGAAGAAATATTAAATGATTTGCCTTCTTCAAATAACAAAGAATTTTTTGAGTTGCTTAGAGATGGAAGTGAAGAATTATACGAAGGGTCCAAGTACTCGAAGCTCGAATTTTTGTTAAAGTTGTATCACATAAAGTGTTTGTGTGGGCTAAGTGACAAGGGAATGACTATGATGCTAGATTTACTGAAGGATGCATTTAGATTTGCAAGGATACCTAATTCTTTTTATGAGGCCAAGAATACCATCAAAAAGCTTTGTCTTGATTACATTAAGATTGATGCTTGTCCAAACGATTGCATGTTGTACTGGGGAGATGATGCTAATGAGGAAACATGCAAGCATTGTCATACTTCTAGATGGAAGCCAACTAAGAAGAGCAACAATAATCACATGTCTACCACGGGAAAGAAGAAAAAGAAGCAAAAGATGCCCGCAAAAATTTTGCGTTACTTTCTACTAAAACCAAGGTTGCAGAGATTGTTCATGTGTTATAAAATTGTAGAGCATATGAGATGGCATGTGAAAGATAGTAACAGAGATGGAATACCGAGGCATCCCAGAGATGGTGAGGCATGGAAGAGATTTGATACTACTTTTCCTGAATTTGCTTCTGATCCTAGAAATGTTCGATTAGGCCTAGCTAGTGATGGTTTCAATCCTTTTGGGATGATGAGTACTAATTATAGCATTTGGCCTGTGATTTTGGTTCCATATAACCTTCCACATTGGTTGTATGAAGCAACCAAATTTTATCCTCTCAATGATCATTCCAAGTCCACGTACGACGGAAAATAATATAGATATATACCTACAACCGCTTATTAAGGAGTTGAATGAGTTGTGGTGTGAAGGTGTGGAAACTTTTGATTCATCAAAGAATGAAATGTTTAGAATGCGATTAGCTCTTATGTGGACATTTAGTGACTTTCCTAGACTTTAAATTTTATCTGGTTGGAACACACATACTGGTTTTGCATGTCCATCTTGTAATTTTGACACGGAACCTTGTAGACTTCGTCATAGTAGAAAGTGGTGCTTTATTGGTCATCTCCGATTTTTGGCAAGAAATCATAAATTTAGATTGATGAGGCTTCGTTTTTTTGGCAATACGGAAGAGAGAAACCCTCCAAGGAAGTTAACTGGGTCAGATATTTTACGCCACGCCTAATAATCTGTTGCCTCAAAGAATAGAGAACCATATTGATTTTTGTTTTTATCTTTTAAGATTCACAAGGAGCTAGCAAGATGCTTAAAGTGAAGAAAAGGGACGTGTTAAATTTATCTAATGGAGAATGTATTGTGGTTGATTTTGACGACATGGATTCTCCCATTGGTGAAGGACAAGGTGTTCTTGCAGGCTTTTGTGGAATTTTAGCAACTGACTGCTCCATTTTTCCAATTCACTTTGAGAAATGGCCGGATTTACCTGTGACAATCTTCAATCGTTGTTATGATTGATTTATAAAGGTATTCCTGAGGCATACAATAATTATAAAGATTTTATATTTGCATGTAATAATTTCTAACCATTGGTTTATCCTTGAAGCCACGGTTTTGTTTTCGGACAACTGAGTCAAATGCAAGACGATATGTTTATAATTCTATGTGTAAGAAGTGGGGCGCAAAAAGACTAAAGTTGTTTGATAAGGTCTATGATCCACTTAAGAGCAGAGTTACTGGGAATTCCACCGGATCAATGGATTTCTTTTGTTGATTACCGCTTTAGAGAAAAGACACAGGTATTTATTTCAGTGCTTCTACATTTCAACCATGGCCAATACCTTCTCTTATTGATTACCGCTTTTGTACAACATTGATGTTTAGTTCAAGCAAAGTTTGGATTTTTAACCTGAGGTCAAGATAAAATTATGACCGAAGGTATTGAGTATAGTTGGTTATTCTGGTGAAATGTGGTTTCCACTTGTGGTGTAGTAGTGTATTGATGTTTAGTTCAAGCAAAGTTTGGATTTTTAACCTGGATCAAGATTAAAGTTTGGATTTTTAAACTGAGGGCATTAAAATACCGAAAAGAAGATATTTACCATAGTTGAGTATTATGGTGACATGTAGTTTCCACTTGGTGATTTTTTTGTGTGATCATTTGGTAAAAAGGTTTTATTTCTGATACCGTTGTTTCGTATAATGCGTTTTTGTACAGCATTGATGCTTAAGTTTAGGAAAGTGTTTTTTTTAAAATCCGGGTTAGGAAGTTTGGATTCTTTAAGCTGATAGAAGTAAAATACTGAACAGAAAGTCTTGAACAGAAGTTATTAACCATAGCTGAGTATTCTGGTAAATGTTGTTTGGACTTATGATATTGTGGTTTTACAAGTACACAATAGGCAAGTATGTGTAATTCGTGGTATCTTTTTGTAAGGAAATTTGTAAAAGAAATGCTGAAATTCGGAAGAAACAAATTGTTTTAAATATCGGTGGCTCCAAACCTAACTCCAGAAGAAGGGCTGGAATGGTATTGATTCATTTTGAACACTTTAATTAAACTAGCAACTATTCTTAGTTAGTTAAGTTAATGCGACTTCAACTTTTTCATTTATAGATGGCTGAGACTAGACAAAAGCCTGGACGAGGACAGCTTTATCTCGCTACACATAGGAATGAAGATGGATCATATGTTAATGAGGCGGCAAAAGAGATATGTGTAAGTTTTTAATTTCTTCCATCAAATTTGCAATCATTTAGTACCTAGTAATACAAATTGTTTGAGTGAATGGAAAAGTTACTCAAAAAGCTGTATCTTATAACACTCTATATTCCTAAACATGCATTTCTGGGAAATAAAAACAGAACACATTTGGAGTTCACATGTGTGATGGGGTCTATAGAAATATCTCTTCACAGAGATACAGAGAAGTGGAAAGAAATAGACACACTAAAAAAGAAGTGTGAAATAAGAGAAAAGGAAATAAAAGTTTACAATAAACATCCTTTCTGAATTGTGGTTCTTATTACTTTTATTAGCACCTGCCTATACCTAAGCTAAGCTAAAAATGCAGAGGAAACTACATTTAAAGATATTTCTTTGCCTATTTCTGCAAGGAGGTCCATGCCATGCCTTATTTGTTTCAACACGAAATACTAATCTAGTCTTCCTGAATATTTCATCTACTCGTTCTTAGAAAGATCAAAAAGCAACATAGAAAGTGTGTATAAGACCTTTCCCTTTAGACATTATAGCTGCTAAAAAATATTTCAAGACGAAAGCAACTCTAATTTCCTTATACTGATGAATAAGATTTGAAAACAAATTTGACAATTCACTAGGACATTGTACTCGAACAGCCCAACCAAACTGCATACTCAAAAAGCTAAATATTCTTCTTCTCTTGTTTTTCTTTTTTAATAACTTATCAATCACTGATTGAAGGTAGGACACTTACTTTTGGTGTGTAATGTATTTAGGAAAAATTGAACTAGCATTGAGCCAGAGCACCGTGGATGAGTCTGAATTTTCGCCAAATGATGCTGTTGGTAAGGTGCTGGGAAAAGAGCACTCTGTAAGGGTAAGGTGCTTAGGATTAGGAGCTGTTCCTGACAGAGCTTTTAGACAAACAAGACCTCGTTATAGTGATTTGAATGCTTCAACTTATAATAATGGTTCATGTTCTTCCCAATGCCAAGAGAAGTACAATCAAATATTGAATGCTCATAATCAAAGCCAAGAGAACTACAGAGAAATGATGAATGTTAACGCCCAAATGATGAATGCTAACACCCAAATGATGAATGCTTTTAAGGCGTATATGATAATGAAAGAAGGGAGGATGCCCAAAGAATTTGCAGGGATCTTTGTTTCTTCTCCTCATTCAACAGTAAGAAAAGTTCATAACTTTCTTATTTAATTTTGAAAACGTTTGCGCTATGTGGTGTTTGACTCTTTTTCTCACTTTCTTCACTCTTATATCCACACATGCATTCTCATTAAATGTGCATTTAGGATATTGTTGAGGTACTAGAGTTTAAGCTACTAGAGTAGGGATACTTCTATTTATTTATTTATTAGATCTGCAAAATTAATCATAACTAATAGATAGCTGGAGGAGAAGAGAAGAAAATCTGAAATGTTTGAAATTATAGCTTTGATTTCTAATTGCTTAAGTGTATGCGTTACTTTTCTTTTTTCTCTTTCTGGAATTTGTTTTTTGGATATCTTTTGGAGCATCTGCTGCTAGCTCGAGATGTAAATGGCACTGATGTTATTGATCTTAAATATAATATTATGCACCTCTGCTTCAGGTGCCAACAAAATTTTGAAGTAAAAAATCTTTATATTTTGTGTGTTGATATATACATAACAAGTTACCCTGCAGAATATGGAACACATCATGGGTTGGGAAGGATTGGAGATGGTATTCGTATCTGTAAGTTCAATTCATGTGTTGAGGTACTTTTCGTTAATTATGTTTTATTTTGATTTTTTTTAGTCAAGTGATGGGGCTAGCGGATCCATTTCACCAATGGATGTTAGAAGGTCATCTGGTGGAAGTAATCCTAACGACAACCATTGAAGTTTGCTTGCAAATGTATCGTACTCGATTGAATGGTCATAGGAGATCTTTTGTCCATAATAGTTGGAGTAGATGTTCTGTTTAAAGTTTGTTTTAAGACTAATTATAATACTGATGTTTTGTGTTCAATGGATGGAGTAGTTGTGTTTAAAACAAGTTTTTGAGACTAATGATAATCTACTTTAATGTATTTTATGGTTCTCAATGAATAGCGGGGGTTATAACCGACGCAATTTAATGTATAGTAATATTGTATTTAAAATTGCGGGTGTTAAATAAACATATTGTGGGGGGTTTTGACTGCCGCTATTTTTTCTATACGTGTGTTCTCAAAAAGTCAAACTATCAAATTGCGGAGGTTAGACCGACGCTAAATACCCGCCGCTATATGATAATGGCGGTCNCCCCCCCCCGCAAATTGATTGCGGCGAACATTATTGCGGGGGTTTTGGAAACTGTCGGAACAGAAAATTGCGGGGGTTATTGACTGCCGCAATATGTAAATAAAACCTTCGCAAATTTAGCATTTTTTTTGTAGTGTGTTGTTTTTTCTTCATTTAATTCGTGAAAATTTAATGGTGACCAATTTTTTTTTGGTTAGTAAGTATATTATTTACCAAGGGAAAAAGAATGTACAAACAAAATGGGAGAAATTCAAAAATAGCCAGATTTATAAGTGGTCATTCAAAAATAGCCACAGTTTCAAAAGTAATCGAAATTTAGCCACATTTCATGTAAAGATAAATTTGAACGAAAATACTGTTCAAAATTCGGAAAATATACCGGTCTATAATAATATACTGGATATTGGAGTACCGGTGCTTCAATCTCCAGTATATTATACTGGATCATTCCGCGTGTTGGAGTTCCGGCATAATATGCTGGAAGTTTCTAGACAGGTGCACCGATCTCCAGTATATTATGCTGGAACTTTCCGTGTTGCAGCAAAATAATGGCTATTTTTCAATGACTTTACAAATATTGGCTGTTTTTGAATGACCAGTCTGCTAACAGGCTATCCCGTGCTCATTTTACAAATATAATTGAAACTTGTGTTGGACTGAAGGCCCAACCTCAGTTCCTGTCATATGTGGTAGATGATTCCAGCAAATATCAACTTATATACCTTAGTCCGTGAGTTCCTCCCATTTGCATGTGATATCGTCCATTCAATTTCTATCTTCCCATTTTTTTACAGTTCTATTGGTGCCCTACCATACCAACAGTTTCTTTCATATATTTGTTGAATAGTTCTATTTAAAGAACATGTTGTTTGGCTCAAAAGTTATCGATATACTTTGCAAGCTTAAAAACAATCAAAAGTAAGAAAGGGTAAATCGTAATCAAATATAATAGACCTAGAGATGAAAAATGAAGTTGTTGTTGTAGATCTAATAGTGATAATATGAACCCAAGAGAAAGTATTCGTTAGAGATAGCGATAGAGAGAGAGTATGAGAAAATGAGAGAGTTGTATTATTCCAGAATCATCCCCCCTTTTTACAATGTGAAGGTCTCCCTTATATAATAAGAGACCTTCCCCGAAATAATCAAAAAGTTACAAAAACAGGTAACATTTTCCTAGTGAAGACACTGAGTCCTAAACGATGTCGCTTTTGTCCCCACGTCCGAGTCGTACCCTTACGTTAGTTGGCGTATACTCACTGGGCGTACCCATTGGCGTAGAGACGCTGACGGTCAAATTTGACCCTATACAGTTAGTCCCTCCGCTCGTTGGAGACGCATTCGGTGGGCGTCTTCAATAGGCGGAAATGCAAACCTCGGCTTAGGAGAATTTGACCTCGACCAGGGGCGGCAACATGAATGAGGTAAAATGTGTGACGTTGTTGAGCCACTGACGCGTGGCTTTCTTTTTGGAATGACGTCATCGCCTGTATGCGTCATTATTATATTTGCCCCCGAGGCGGTTCAGAGGATGATGTGACATTTTGGTTTCCCGCGCACGTTTTGAATCATGACTCTTCGATCTCTGCGCAACTTATCCCTATAAATAGGATAGAGGTTCGATTTGATTCAACTTTCAAACCTTCGGAAAGCATTTTCTGATTTACTCCTTTGTCTTTCTTTCGTGTAACCGTTATTTCGTGTGGGATTCCTCCACTTCTTTTGAAGTCATATTTCTCGTCATTAGTGCATTATTTCCCAAACAGAATCATCATGGTAAAACGTACTCATGGTGGTAAAAAGACCAAGGACACTGACCCATCTAGGGTTCCGCCTTCCTCTGGCGGTGAGGGGGAGGAAGTAAAAAAGACCCTCGTTCCCCTTTCTGTAGACAACGTCCTCCCAAAGGACATGCATATTCGAAGGGATTTTCAAACGAAAAGTCCAGCCCTTCCCTGGGAGTGTAGCGATTTACTGCAATCTCATCTAGACGACCTTCGAGTGACACACAACATTCCGGACCATGTGGAAATGGCTCCGGCTGGGATGGACTACGCCAATGTGCACAGGCCTGGGTACTGCACATTTTACGAGTACCCGTTTTTGATCGGCTATAGTCTCCCGATCTTCCCTCTAGCGGAGGAGCTTTGCCGCTTTTACAATGTGTGCCCGGCTCAGCTTACTCCTTACACCTTGAAGGTGTGCAGGATTCTGACCACGTACACGGCTAAGGCTGAGTGCGGCGTCTCAGTTCACCATCTCTTACAGTTATTCAGCCCTGGTTACCTGAGGGGTACCATGTTGCAATTGAAAAGCCGTGGTACGAAGGGTTTGGTAGTTAGGGCTGACGACAAGGCCAACCGCCTCTTCTGGCGTAGGTACTTCTACATCAGGATGGAGCGCCTGGTGTCTAAGCCTGAAGGATTCCCGGAATGGTGGAACCCAGATCGTGAGTACCTTTATTTGCAGGATTCATGACTGTTCGCGACCTTGATCATTTGGCCATTGTGATTTCATTCTTTTCTCTTTTTTTTTTTGTAGCGAGGGTTTCTCCACCCCAGTTTATTGATGATATTAAATCATGGGTGGAAAGACTAATACCTTATGCGGAGGAATGCCGTATCCGGGATGCATTTCTTCAACAGTACGGCCCGTCAGGTAATTCTTCGGCCTTGGTTTGGAAACTCCCTTAGATTCTATTACCTAACTTACTCGTGTTGGCAGGTCGGAGCGCCCCCAGGAAGAAGAAGGCCGTTGTTGCCTCGCTTAGGGCGGAGACCGACTCTGATGGCGAAGACATACCCTGCGGCTCGTTCGGCGATGGCGCTCCAGAGGTTCCTCAGCAGAAGGCTGCGCCTATGGCGGCGTCTGCAAGTGAAGCGACTCCTTCAGTGCCGTCCCCGCGGCTTACGGAGGAAACTTCCGAAGGTGAGGTGCCGCCAGAGAGAAAGAGGCGGCGGTTGATAACGGGCAAGGGGATAGCGATTGAAGACGAGAGGGTAAGTGAACCTCGTCAAGTATCGAGGCCGATTTTTATGGCCGATGCTATCCGTTCTGGGAGGTCGGCTCCACAAAGGAGAGCTGTTGCCGATGCCAGTCCAGCCCGTGTTCTGGAGACCGGTTCGTCGGCCGCTGTTGAAGAAGTGGGCGATGATGTCGCGAGGGCGGATACTGAGGCCGCCCGTGGAGATGCAGATGGGTTGACGAGGGGTCCAGCCCACGTGGAGATGACGGCGGGTAGGTTTAACCGCCGAATTATGATCCAGGAGGGTATAACCTGTTGCAACACAGCGAGCAGGTTGCAGCGGATATGACCCTGTTATGTGCGGCCGCTGAGCGTGAAATGTTGAAGGGTGTTAGCGACGGGGACCTATCACGGAGGGTCGCTGGCGCGGCCTTGCAGGTAGCTTTCAGTTTTCTCTGTATGCCGTAAGGCTAACTGTGATGCGTACTGACCTGCCTTTCCTCTTTTCTTCTCCTTTTTAGACTCTCATTTTGGAGGTGGAGAGGAGGCGGCGGGCGCACAAGAAGGCAGCCACTTTCAACAAGATGGCAAAGAAATACCAACGGTGCCGTACCAAGCATCGGGCGTTGGTGGACCTGCTCAAGCAGGACCCGGAATTTCGGGTGTTTCGTAAGGGGCTCGAACAGTCGGAGGCCCAATTGAAATGGAGGGTGGCCGAGCTGGAGCAGGTCGACGAGCAGCTGATGACTGCTCTGGCTCGGAACATTGAGCTAGAGACTCTTCTCCAGTCTAAGGAAGAAGAGTTAGAGGTTTGCCGTGGGGTAGCGGCGGAAGCTGCTGATTTGCGGATCAAGGTCGCCGCTTTGATCGCCGAACTCGATGCCAAGGCGGCTGAGATTGAAGTCCTTAAGCGGACTGCTGCACCAAGGCCTGATGAGGATGCGCATCGTGAGGCGCATGATATGTGGGTATACGCCGAGGCCAGATTGGTCATATTCGAGGAGTTCTTAGCTGCGGGTCGAGCCACTGAGGCGGAGGTTCAGGAGCAATGGCGCATAGCCCGCGTCGCCTGTGAAACTTGTGGGTATAGTTCTGATTCCCCAGACCGGGCGGGCTATAACTCCGAAGACGTCAACCGTCTAGAATCCGGCTCTTGGATCTCTGCAACTTATCAACCCGGGGGCGGTGATGAACAAGATGTCGGTCAGGCGGGGGATGAAGAGCAGAATTGCGGTCACGCTGGGGGTGACGGGCGAAGCGGCGAAGCCTCTTAGGACTTGTATATATTTTGTTTTGCTGTATTTTGGAATGTAAATGGGACCTTTTGTAAGGTCAGGTGAACATGCATTTTTTGAATGATAATGAAAGCCGTACTTTTGCTGCCATTCTTTTCCTTTTGTATCTTTTATTTTTCGTCTCCGCAGAGCGGGTGCTCATTTGTAGGATTTTCAGTGTGTTTCTCGAACGTTGTCTGTGTTATCCGCCAATAGGATGCGGCTTTAACGCTAAATAGTGGTGGCTTTAGCTAATAATGACATCACTTCAATTGTTAGTTGAGTGCCTTTCGTCGTAGTCGAACAGGATTGGCGACTGTTAAGTCCAATTGGCCTTAGCCATAATACTGTCGATGGCCTTAGCCATGTACGTAACTTCGACTGTCGTCAAATTACTTGTTTGTAGTGGTCGAGCTGGGTCGATTTATTGACGACAATGGTCTTAGCCATAATACTGTCGATGGCCTTAGCCATGTACGTAACTTCGACTGTCGTCGAATTACTTGTTTGTCGTAGTCGAGCTGGGTCGACTTGTTGACGACGATGGCCTTAGCCATAATACTATCGATGGCCTTAGCCATGTACGTAACTTCGACTGTCGTCGAATTACTTGTTTGTCGTAGTCGAGCTGGGTCGACTTGTTGACGACGATGGCCTTAGCCATAATACTATCGATGGCCTTAGCCGATGTACGTACTTCGGACTGTCGTCGAATTACGTGGTTTGTCGGTAGTCGAGCTGGCTCGTCTTGTTGCGACGATGGCCTTAGCCATATACTGTCGATGGCCTTAGCCATCGTACGTACTTCGACTTGTCGTCGAATTACTTGTTTGTCGTAGTCGAGCTGGGTCGACTTGTTGACGACGATGGCCTTAGCCATAATACTGTCGATGGCCTTAGCCATGTACGTAACTTCGACTGTCGTCGAATTACTTGTTTGTCGTAGTCGAGCTGGGTCGACTTGTTGACGACGATGGCCTTAGCCATAATACTGTCGATGGCCTTATCCATGTACGTAACTTCGACTGTCGTCGAATTACTTGCTTGTCGTAGTTGAGCTGGGTCGACTTGTTGACGACGATGGTCTTAGCCGTTCATACATTGGAGATGGCCTTAGCCGTTCATACATTGGAGATGGCCTTAGCCGTTTATACATTGGAGATGGCCTTAGCCGTTCATACATTGGAGATGGCCTTAGCCGTTTATACATTGGAGATCATGCTAGTTCAGTCCCTTTGTCATGTCAGTCAGGAGAGCGTATGGAGTGGCTGGTATGATAAACTTGTTCCGCAAATATCTCCGGGTGCCCCCTCTGCCGCCTCGTTAAAAACCTCCCCGAGAAAACCCAATTGGGACAAAACTCGGGTAAGGGAAAAAGAGTGCGACTCGGGAGACGCCTTTCAGAAATGGAAATACTTGAGGTGGGCGACGTTCCAATTGTTTTGGAGCGTTTTTCCTTCCATTGTTTCCAATTGAAAAGCTCCTTTACTTGCTGCTGCTGTGATTTTGTAGGGTCCGTCCCAGTTGGTGCCCAGTTTTCCTTCGCTTGGGTCTTTTGATGCCAATGTTTTGGCTTTGAGGACTAGTCTCCCACTTTGAGTGGTCTTATTTTGGCTCTCTTGTTGTAGTATCTTTCGACTTGTTGTTTCTGAGCCACCATTCTTATGTGGTCCATTTCTCTTCTTTCCTCGGCCTCATCGAGGTCTTGAAGTCTGTTTATGTCGTTCTCTGCTCCGCTGGTATGTGAATACCTCAAGCTTGGTTCGCCGATTTCGACTGGTATGACCACATCGGTTCCGTAGACCAGTGAGTACGGTGTTTCTCCTGTGGAGGATTTTGGTGAGGTCCGGTGCGCCCACAACACTTCCGGTAGTAGCTCGGGCCATAGCCCTTTGGCTTCCTCGAGTTTCTTCTTCAGTATGTTCAGTATGGTTTTATTGGAAGACTCTGCTTGGCCGTTAGCGGCGGGGTGATATGGCGTGGAGAGTATTCGCTTAATATGCCATTTGTCGAAGAACTCTGTTATTTTCTAGCCGATGAACTGTCGCCCGTTGTCGCAGCTGATTTCCTTGGGGATGCCGAAACG